>NC_087195.1:2360000-2405000 GCF_035594125.1 Scylla paramamosain
CTCATACTGTCTTCCCCCCCAGTGTTATGTGCCTCATTCTCCGTGTTACTCCTGCCCTCCCTTCGTGTTACTCCTGCCCTCCCTTCGATAGTCTCTTTGGTTCCTTGTATTTTTTTTTTCTATCATTATTATTATTTGACTCCTAAGATTCATTTCTGGCTTTAAGTTTCATATCTTTTTTTTTGTGGTTTTAATTTTTTTTTTCATGCGATTTTCTGTTTAACTCTTTTTAGTATGTGATATATTTAACTCCCATCTTTTTTTATTTTATGTATGATCTCTTTTTTTGTAATATATCATCTCTTTTTCCTGTCTTCCCTAACTCTTTCATGTCTTTTTTTTTTTCACTAATTTATCATCCCTTTTTCTCTTCCTTATCAAACCATTTCAATATTTCACTGATAACCAAACACTTTTATCTCTCTTCTTCACTACATCCCTATCCTTACATTCAAAGCATCTCAAATTTCACTGATAACTTTTCATGCAAGGCAGCAAGAGGTGACATTGGGGCAGACACTGAACAGCAAACAGAACAAGAATGTAACCTAAGGAGAGAAATTAAATACTACACAAACAATATTTCTAGTTTATTGCAGTTTATGAAAAGATTCTCTTGTTTCTTTCATTGCTGGTGCATTGAGGTGTGGGGTCAGTCAGTCAGCCAGTCAGTCAGTCAGTCAGTCAGTCAGTCAGTCAGTCAGTCAGTCAGTCAGTCAGTCAGTCAGTCATGCAGTCAGTCAGTCAGTAATGCAGTCAGTCAGTCATGCTTTCAGTTCCACAGTCAGTCAGTCAGTCAGTCAGTCAGTCAGTCAGTCAGTTAGTCACACATTCAGTCAGTCACACACACACACAATCAGTCCATCAGTCAGTCACACAGGCAGTCAGTCAGTCAGTTAGTCATGCAGTCAGTCACACACACAGTCAGTCACACACAGTCATTCAGTCAGTCACAACCCTTGAGCAGGGAAACTCACTTACCATCACCATCTCTTCCTCTCCTCATCACCATAATCATCCTAACACACTCCTCCTGCTGCTCCTCTTCCTCCTGCAGCCTGTCTCTCTCAATCACCACACCTCACACCCACAACAGACAGACACAATACAAAACAAAAAATAAATCACAAAACTAGATCTAATGACACACTCTTTGTTCTTTCACTGATGGTCTGTCAGGTTCCCACGGGTGTTGTTTGGTGCAGAATCTTTGTTACGCTGTTGCTGGAAATCATGAAAACTGACTTGAAAATCCTAATAATTCCCAAGAGGAACTTTTAAACAATCACTGCAATCATAAAAAAAAAATACACTTAAAAAAAATAATGACTTGCAGCAAACTTGTTAAACTGTCACTCAAAAAAATAAATAAATAAATAAAAAATAACTTCCAGAGTAGAATCTCTTAAACCATCACTAGAATAATAAGAACTGACTTCAAAACCCAATAAATTCCAGTAAAATCTTTGAAAATATCACTGGAATCAAGAAAACTGACTTTAAAACCCCAATAACTTCCAGTAGAACCTCTCAAGCCATCACAGGAGCCACAAAAACACCCTTGAAAACCTGACGACATCCAGTAGGGTCTGTAAACCAATATATATAACGACAGAATGCTTGAGAATACAGCCTCAAATACACCTCATGACTTGCTAACACATAACATACCCAGGCATACAGTCCAGTTGCTATCACTCATACTCGGACACTCGTACATCCCCTTACACACACACACACACACATTTCAGTGCTATGGGCCTGTGCGTTGCCTCTTCTCCGGGGGTGGGCGGGCTGAGCGTTGTGAGGCAGGCTGGGGGGATGGGTCACCTTTTACTTCTGCCTTCACCTCTAATTTGACCTCTGTTTTGATCTCACTCTTGATGTCCTCTGTGGAAGCAAGGCAGAGCAATAAAGGCAGTGTTCTGTGAAGGCTTTTCAAATGCTTACATACATAAAATGGGTACCAGACTTGAGAGATCTTAGTGATGAAGAAGGGCTTGACAAACTGAAGCTCCCAGCACTAGAGGAGACAAAATCATGATGTGCAAATGTGTAGGAGGAAACAAAAAGATTGGTAGGATGGATTTTGTGGTGCCACGCTAAAAAAAAATCGTGCAAGTGAAGAAAGATGCAGGGAAACTATAGTTTTTCCCGACAGAGCAATCAGCCGGTGAAATGCACTGACTGGCAAAGCTTGAACAGTAAATATGACAAATTAACCTTAAAAGACGGGACATTGCAAACTTGACTCAATCCTATAAAAATACATTAGGTAAGAAATAATACACATGAACACACACACACACATCATACCTAGCTTTATTCCTCCCTCCTGCTGACTCTGCTGCTGTGTGCCCTGCTGAGTGGCCTGCTGTGTCTGCTGCTGTTGCTGCTGCTGCTGTGGTGTCTGGGCAGGGTACTTGTAGGGAAACTTAGCCTGCAGGTCCTCCAGCAGGGCACCCACCCGCCTGTGCTGGAAGATTGAGGCAGGCTCCTCGCGTCCTACACTGCTGGCCTGCAATGGAACAGAGATGAGAGATGATTGTGGTTCACTCTCAACATGATGAAAGATTAAATCAAGATGATAGTTGTGGTTTGTATTTGAAAGGAAAAGATATGGAGCAAGAAATTAAGATGAGGCATTTGCATTTCAGCTCTCAACACAATGAAGGATGAAATGAAGACTAGGGGATGACAACAGTGAGAATGTACTGCTCCCGGTATCTTCTGCTTCTGTTAAAATGAGAATGTCAAAGAAAATGATGACAGTGAGAATGCACCAATCCCTGTACCTCTGTTGCTTCTCCTTGTGGTAAAATTAGAACATCAAATAAAACGATGACAGTAGTGACAATTATTTCCATGTCTTATGCTTCTTCTTGTAATAAAACAAGAATCCCAAACAAAATAATGACAATGATGGTGATAATCTACCAACATGAATACCTTCCACTTCTTGTGATAAAATAAGAACATCAAACAAAAAAACAAGGACAACATTGACAATCTCATTCTCCGTGTACCTTCTGCTTCTTCTCTTTGTCCTTGGCGGCGGCGGAGGCAGCGGCAGCAGAGTCAGGATGGTTTCTGAACTGCCACCAGTAGCCCTTGGACGGGTGGTATTGCGAGTACATCTGCAGCTCCGTGAAGGCACTGTTCAGGTTGCTCACTGCCGCCAGCTGGGAGGGAAGGAGACAATGGGTTACCAGCAGAGAAGGGGCACTGGAAAGTAGTAATGAATGCAAGCTGGGAGGGATTGAGACAGTGGGTTAATAGTACAGTAGAAACACTAATTAATAACACTGGAAGCTAGGGAAGGACTGAAGCCTTAGGTTAGCAGTAGAGAAGGGCACTGGTAGGTAGTAATGACTGTAACAAGTTAGGGCAAGGATACAGACAAGAGCACTGACAAGTAATACTACAGCCTGGTGGTGCAGTGGTCAGCGTGCCTAGTTCATAATCAGGAGGTCCTAGGTTTGATAACCTAGCCAGTTTAGGGGTCTTTGGAGAGACTCCTCTGTTGTGTAGCCCCTGTTCACCTGGCAGTGGTTAGGTACCTGGTGTAAATTGGGAATTGTGACCCACTGCTTAGACAGGAGAAACAAACTCCTGAAAAAATACACAGGATGGCCTGATAACCCTGGTTGTGGCCTTCCAGGTTGTCAGGGCCTTGCAGCAGCTAAAACATTATAGTATAAGACACTTCCTTAGGATTAATGGGTAGATTTTCACCCAGTAAAGCTGCCACATACTTGAAATAAACTATAAATTATCATTATTATCACACACAACCTCCGTCACACACAGCGGTACACAAATGTTTATATCCCACAGCAACAAACACACCATGCGCGAGTTGATAATTGATCCGAGGTCCGGCGTCTGGAACACCTGGCCGCCAATGATGTGGTAGTTAGCGAGGGGCGTCACCTGCGTCGGGGAGTAACGGTTCTGCTTGCGGACGATGTACAGAATTGGCTCCTGTGTATGCAGCAGAATGTACTCCACACCCTGCATGTGCCTGGGGACAGTACATGTGTTAGGACTGAGGTGCACAGGACAGCCATTACAACCTCTGTGTGTGTGTGTGTGTGTGTGTGTGTGTGTGTGTGTGTGTGTGTGTGTGTGTGTGTGTGTGTGTGTATGAGGATATGCTCCACTTTCTGCCTCCATACAAGGGTAGTAGTGGATGGGAATAACAAGTGGAAATAACCAGGCATGTCTTTTACAAGGATTGCCACATGTAGGCCTGATGGCTTCTTGCAGCTTCCCTTATTTGCTTGTGTATTTCTACTAATTCTGTGCTGCAACTATTACTATTATTGCCATTATTATTACTACTACTACTACTTTGTGAACTGGTCAATGTGAGTATTCTGCTGTGGTGTGGTGGTGGTGGTGTAGTGTTCCTGTATTGTGGTGTTACGGTGGTGGTGTCATGTTCATACAGGTGATGGTGGTATCATAGTGGTGGTGGTGATGTAATGTTTCTATACCGAGACATTTCTGTATTGTGATGTTCTTGCATTGTGGTGTCGTACTGGTGGTGGTGGTGGTGGCAGGGGGACACACCCATACTCACGTGAGCTGGTCAACGCGAGTGTTCTGTTGCATCTTGATGAACTCATTGTTGCAATCCCGGGAGTAGAAGGGGTTGGACCGTTCGCTGAAGTAGTTCATCACATTGGAGGAGTTGAGGTGCGGCACCCACATGCTGTCGTGCCATGAGATGTGCAGGGGGTTGTCTGTGGGTGGGATGGAGAGAGAGAGAGAGAGAGAGAGAGAGAGAGAGAGAGAGAGAGAGAGAGAGAGAGAGAGAGAGAGAGAGAGAGAGAGAGAGAGAGAGAGAGAGAGAGAGAGAGAGGATTATTTATTTATTTATTTTTATTTTTTTATGTAAGAGGGACACCGGGCAAGGGCAACAACATTATAATAAAAAAAAAAAGCCCACTGAGGTGCCGGTCCCCAAACAGTCAAAAGCAGATGTAAAAAATTAAAGGATAAAACGTCAATATGGTGAAGTATAGGGGTTGTCTGGGGCAGAGTGGAGAGACTGTGTTAACGTAGTGATGTGGAGAAGATGCTGTGTTTGTTAATGTGTTTTTGTATTACTTTGGTGATGCGGTGTTGTCTGGGTGGAAGTAGGGCAGAGATGCTGTGTTTGTGAGGTGACGTGAAGGAGGTGCTGTGTTAGTCAGTGTGTCTAAGATGTACAGTGAAGGGGAAGGGATGCTGTGTTAATGTGTGTGTGTGTGTGTGCATGTGTGTGTGTGTGTGTGTGTGTGTGAGAGGTGTTTAAGGAAATGCATCTCTCTCTCTCTCTCTCTCTCTCTCTCTCTCTCTCTCTCTCTCTCTCTCAGTATGATTTTAGAGTAGTGTTTGGGAGTGTGTGTGAATGCATGACGGAAAGTGGAAGAGAGCGTAATAGTGTAGCAGAGATTGTGGTGGGAATGTCAGAACGAGAATAAAATAAACAAAAAAAAAAATAAGTAAATAAACAGATAAAACAAAGAGGATACGTATAGCTAAGTACATTCACTGTTATATTCACTCGTCCACCTTAATAACACCGCAACAAAAATACATACATGGCAACTCATACCGGCAGGGACCACAATTCTCCACAAGTGCCCCTCCTTCCCTCCTCCAGGCCTCCTCTTCCCTTTTCTTCTTCCGCCTACACACACCTCTCTCCTCCTGACATGTTTCTTCATATTTCTCCTCCTCTTAAACTCATATTTTTCATCCCGTTCGTAAACCTACTCACAAGTTTTCCTCTCTTCCTCCTCCTCTTCCTACAAACACGCTTCTCTTCTCTCATTACCCATCACTCTAACTAATACTCACCTTTGTTTTGCTCCGCCATAACTCAGGAAAGGTCAGGGAACACCAATAAATACAAGGAAATCAGAAGTTAGGGAGATGTTTAGCGTTTTTGGTTCAGTTTGTTGTTGTTGTCAATCTTCCTCTTCTTCTTCTTGCGGGGTCTTCTTTACTATCCTCCTCACATGTCCATTTTTCCATGTTTTTTTTCTTTTTCTTTTTAGGGATTAAATTATATCTCACACTATTTTTTTCTTCTATAATTTTGTAAGAGAGTAAGGTCAAAAGCTTTAAAAGTCGATAAAGGTCACAAGAAGAGGAAGACCAGGGGGAGGGATGGAGGAAGAGAAAAGAAAGAAAACGAAAAGAACGAAGGAGAAAGGGAAAGCTATTTAGGTTTTCGAATGTTGTATTCATGTTCTAGCAACAGTTTAACGAAGGCACTGATAATTTAACAGGCTGTAGCGGAAGTTACTGGAGTTTTCAAGGGTGTTTCCATGATTATAGTTCAACAAAGCTAGTATTAGTAAAAGAGGCTCTAATGGAAGTTACTGGAGTCTTCAGGTATATTTTCATAACGATTCCAGTGGTAATTTACTAGGTTTAACAGGAGTTATTAGGGGTTATTAAGTTATTAGGTCATTAAGGGTGTTTTCATGATTAGAGCTTGCATAGTTGTAGAGTCACACACACACACACACACACACACACACTGGGTAGGTATATGAGTGGGTAATTGGATGGATGGGTGAATTGTTGTGTGGATGTGTTGGTGGATAAGTAGGTAGATGAGTGAGTGGGTGGATTGGTGTGTGGATGCGTGGGTGGATGGGTGAGTGGATAGTTAGATGGGTGGGTGGGTGAGTAGAGGGTGTGGGTGATGGGATGTGTGGATGAGGTGTGGATGGTGGATTTGGTGTAGGTGAGTGGATGGATGGATGTGGAAGTGCTTGGGTGGATGAGTGTGGATGAGTGAGAAGGTCAGGGGAGGGTGAGTGGACAATGGATGAATGGGTGGATGGATTAGTGGGTGGTTGTGTTTGTGGATGGGTAGGTGAGGGTATAGTGGATGGGTGGATAGATGGGTAATAGCTGTTCTCATTTGACCGAAAAATTGCCGGGAAGGCGGCTGAATCAGACCGACAGAGTGGCTCATCGGCTCGGGTGGCAATTCAGCCGCTCCCGCTGCTTATTCCCGGCTAAAACTAACTGCGAATTGGCCCGTGTAAACCCGCCTTTATGGATTAAGAAAAAAAAATGTTTGCTTCCTTGTCACTTTACATCAACATATAGACAGTTACATAAATATTACATCAACATATAGACAGTTACATAAATATTATATACATTTTCTTTCTACATTCGTTTATACATTTTTACATAATCGTCATTGCCTTGTACTCAACTTTACATTGATTAATTTATTCTATGTATATATTACCGTCAAATATTAGACACTACTACCGCTACTACTACTGCTACTGCTACTGCTACTACTACCTCTACCACGCACACTGGACCACCACAAATACACACAAGAGCATTACTTAACACCCAGTCCTCGGTGTGATTTTTTTTTTCTTCCAAACTGTTGATCGTATCTTAATGAAATCAGAGGGTGTTATTTTTTTAGATGCACATAAATATACACTCCAAATTTGATACGAATCCGGAAAAAAAAAAAAGAATGTCGTCCTCTTGGTAACCCGCGGTGCCTCCCCTGAAGAGGACGTGATGCTCTTAGTGGTGCCGTAAAGATGCCAGCGCCTCCATAACACATTAACACCTCAAGCCCACAAATTTCTCAGAATGCAACACTAACCAAGTCTAACTCGTCTTTTTAGCACAAACACTGTTGTCCACGGCGTCCATACGATTCACGCACCTGGTACACTACGCACTGAGAATTTAATATCAGATGCTTAGAATCAAACTACTTTTAACACAATCCATCTCTAATTTAACACTATCCAATTCTCTTAAAAACAATCCAGCGCTGTCCACGGTGTTAAAGGACTCCAGCACCTGATATGCTACACATTAACACCCCTGGCTCGCATGTTTTCCTTAATCCAATCCACGAACCAAGCCACGCGAGTGTACAGACCTGGCGTCTTTGGCCTGCCACACCCTTGGCCTGCTGACACCAGCCCCACGCACGTCCTGGGCCCGGATTCATCAGCTGGACTGACGAGAGGGCCGCCGCTGTCACCCTGGAGGAATAGGAGAAGAGTGTGAGAGTGGGGAGAGAGGGACAGGTTGGTAACGGGTATGGCACGAGGTAAACGCCCCCTTACATTAAAACAATCTGATTACTGAGTCTACTCCATTCATCCACCGCTCTGTTTGATAGTTCATTGTGAAGGGCAACACAGTTATTAAAAAAAATGTTCACTGAGGTGGCGGTCCCCAAACAAAAAGAGCCAAAAGTATTGTCTAAAGTTGAAGAGTGTTGTGAAGCTTCCCTTATGTTGTCATCCCTCGTGCTCACCTGACAGGCGTCCTTGCCCCCAGCCTTGTAGCCAGCGCAGAGGTGGGACTCGTGGAGTGATATCGGACCGTACTTTTCGCTGTACCACTGCTCACACTGGGCGAGGGGAATCACACCCACCACCACCTTCTGCAGCACCCGCGCGTGCTCGATCCCTCCTGCACGGGACACAAGGGCAACGGTCAACACTTGAGACATACTGTGGTCTGTATTCAGAGACACTTTGCTGTTTCACCACCACCATTTTCAAAAGCCACATAGATGATCAGCCAGGTTCTCAAGAGTGTTTATGCTGTTCATAATGTGAAAATATGTCACTAAAACCGTAAATCACCTTAAAAACCCGTATAATTTCAGCTAGAATATTTTGAAAATAGTAGAGGTGTGGGCAGAAGTGTTTCAGAAAGTGGTGCTTTTGTTTGTCACCAGAACGATAAGAAAAAATGTCACTTCAACTAAAAGCTTTTTAAAGTAGTGGAGGTGCAGCGCAGAGGTGTTTCAGGAAATAGTCCTCTGTTGAGAAGCTGTGACTGCTTGCTGGTGTGGTGAGGGACAACTGCTTGCTGGTGTGGTGAGGGACAACTACTTGCTGGTGTGGTGAGGGACAACTACTTGCTGGTGTGGTGAGGGACAACTCAGCCTACAGTTCTTACTCTTAAGCCTCTCAGCATCTTAACTTTAAACAGCCTCTGGTGGAAGTTACTGTGACCTTCAACTGTTTCCCTGACTCTATTGATAGTTTAGGACCTTGCATCATCAGTGAGAGATAACAAGTGTCTCAGAATACGGCCCTTAACCCTTTCACTGCGACACGAAACCATTAGCAGCAGCAGAAGCAATGCGTGAAGTCTTTACCTACAGGAAAGTTAGCGAAGAAAAAGAATACATTTTGCAATTTCTTTCATGTTCAAAGATTGGATGTAGAACAAGTAAAGGTGTCTCACAGTGACTGGCAATGAGGGAAAGGTGTACCAAGCGGCAATCAAAGGGTTAATACGCACCGTTAACACTCTCATCCTTTTTGCCCCAGCCAGCTACAACCACGTTCATGTAGTCCTTCATTCCGTCAGCCTTGGGATCAGGGAGACAAACTGGCTTCACGTAAGGGCTCCACTGCACGTCCTTGGCCAGCACCATCAGCGCGATGTCATTGATGTATCTCTGTGAGGCGAACACATTGGATTGAGGAGTCAGTGAAGATGATAATGATTGCTATTGTTGTTGTTGTTGTTGTTGGGAAGTATATTGAGTTAATTAAGGCTTCTAGTAGCGGTTTGTGTGACATGAAGATTTAATAAACGTTGATATTGGGAAAATGAAACGTTGGTGGCGGGGTGGTCAGTAAAAGCTGGCGCAGTCTTACCATGGAGTAGTTCTTGGCTATTATGATCTCCTTGATTTGGATAACCTGTCTGAACTTGTTGCTTTCGTCGAAGCGGTCGTGGTCTCCTGCCGCGACCGCCACGTACTGGGGTGAGTCCTTGTTTCTGGTGGTGAAAGTTGTTGTTGTTAGTGGTGATATTATTATTATTATTAGTAGTAGTAGTAGTAGTAGTAGTATCATCATCATCATCATCATCATCACTACTACTACTACTACTACTACACACACACACACACACTTACGTTTCAATGCAGTGAGCCGCCGTGAGGGCAAATCTCTTATGCACGAGCACGCCGCCGCAGTAATGAGCGCTGGCCCTTCCGTTGACCCTGATAGACAGCATCCAAGGGAACTCCCCGTGCTTGGCGTCCATCCCGTTCTTGATGCGCGGCGTGCGGTGACCACTCCCAATGCTAGGATCAGTCACCCCGCACTCCACATCAGCCACTGCCGCGAGGAGGGAGGCAGGTTAGCACGGGGCAGGTGACTGTGAGGACTGGGTTGTGTAGGGCAAGGTAACATCGAGTAAGGACTGGGATGTGTGTGTGAAGGGCAGGTTAACACAGGGTATGGAATTGTGGGTAGGTTAACAGAATGGTGTGTAGGGAAATGGAGGGTGTGTAGAGCAGGTTAACATAGGGCATGAGTCTCTGGGTACAATTTAACACAGGGTATGAACTGGGATGTGTGTGAAGTACGTTAACGTAGGGTGTGCGCTGCGCTGGGGACAAATTAACACAGGGTAAGGCCTTGTGGATACGAGGATGTAGTAATTCACTGCTTATTTATCATCGTTATCATTATTATTATCGTTATCATTCTATAGAGGTGAAGGAAGGAAGGAAGGAAGGAAGGAAGGAAGGAAGGTGTATCTGTCATTATCATCATTATTATTTTATGGAGAGGGGAAGAAGGAAACTACATCTGTTATCATTGTTATTATCGTTCTATGGAAGGTGTACTGTTATCATTACCCTTATCATTTAACATAGCTGAAGGAAGATCATGTACGTAATAACTGAGAGGGTGAGGGACGGCTAGACAATAGATAGATAGATACATAGATAGATAGATAGATATGATTATAATTCCATCTCTAACAAAGAAAAGGAAAACTTAAACTAGAAGAAATAAATTGCTTAGATGAATACTTAAGTTATTATCTCGTTCCCCCTCATTTCTCCTCCCCCTTAAGGACTAGTACTAGTGAATCACTCAAGAAAATCGAGGAATCTAATGGAAAAAAAGTTGAAATAGAAGAAAAAAAGCTGCGTAGATGAGTATTTGCGTTCTCATCTCGTTTTCTTCTGTTCCTCCTCTCTTGAAATCTAGCACTAGTGAATTACTGAAGAAAATATAAGAATCTAATTAGAATACCTTTTTTTTTAGTATCATTTTAATTATACAAAGAGGTTGTATGACTAACCGAATGGCACTAATGAGAAAACAGGTAAGATTTGAACACCTGTATGTCCTAATGAGTGAGAACAGGTAGCATTTGAACACTAACAAGAGAACGAGTAAGATTTGAACACCAATATACTAATTAGAGAGAACAGGTAAGATCGAAACACCTGTGAAGGACAATCTATTAACCACATATGTTTGTTTACCTGAGAAAAAGTCTTACATTATTCACACGCCAATTAAGTTCAGGTGTGGAAGAGAGGACCTTACCTGGAAGTCCCGTAGGTGTGGTGGAGGTGGTGAGGCTTACCTTACTGTGGTAGAGACAGGCCAGCAGCTGGTAGGTGTGGCGAAGTGTGGTAGGAACAAAACTTACACACTTGTTGAAGGGAGAAGGTAATGAGGAAATTTACCTGTGATTTTCTCGACTTACCTTGTGTGTGTGTGTGCGTGTGTGTGTGATTAGAGGTGAGTGGTGGTCAGTGAGTGTTTCCTTACCTGTGTTGTTGTTGATATTGTTGTTGTTGTTCGTATTTTATTGTTATTATTATTATTATTATTATTATTATTATTATTATTATTATTATTATTATTATTATTATTATTATTATTTTGAATCGGTGATTAAATTGATTTTATATTATGGTGTTTGACTTACTGACTTGACCTGCTGATTGACTGACTGACTGACTGACTGACTGACTGACTGACAGACTGACTGATTGACTGACTAGGCTTAATCAGTGACTGAGACTGATTTTTTTTACCAATTTCTTACCTGATGAAAATTAATTGACTGACTGACTGACTAACTAACTGACTGACTGACTGACAGACTGACTGACTTACGTGTCCCAGTGACTCAATGAAGGCGAATTAATTAATGTTTGTTTGTGACTGGAGATGTGTGTGTGTGTGTGTGTGTGTGTGTGTGTGTGTGTGTGTGTGTGTGTGTGTGTGTGTGTGTGTGTGTGTGTGTGTGTGTGTTGCAATGATGGCGACGACGCTTCGTGTCATCACAATCATCATCATCATCATCATCATCATTCCCTGTAACTTAGGTAAAAAAAAAACACATGAAATATTATGAGAGAGAGAGAGAGAGAGAGAGAGAGAGAGAGAGAGAGAGAGAGAGAGAGAGAGAGAGAGATTAGTAGTAATAGTAGTAGTAGTGCATAGTAAACATATACCTTATTCCAGTGAGACAAACGGTAGTAGTAGTAGTAGTAGTAGTAGTAGTAGTAGTAGTAGTAGTAGTAGTAGTAGTAGTAGTAGTAGTAGTAGTAGCAGTAGTAATTGTAATAACACTGGAATAAGGTTCAGAACACAGTAACACATAATTTTTTAACACAATACACAATACTAATTCACAACACTAACATGACTAACTGGCAACACAAGTCTATATATATACTCGTATGTATGTATGAGACAACACAAAGGTCAAGATTCAAAACAAGGTCAGATTTTTAACCCTTTTTTACCTGCCGTGTTTCAAATTTTACAAGCTCTAATGAAACTTAATGGGAGATTTAAGATGGTTATTTATCTGTTCGTCTTTTTTTTTTTTTTACTCGTTTGCTTTTTTTATCATTATTTATTTATTTACTTATTTATTTATTATTTTTTTTAATGATGCAACTTATTCTGTATTGTTATTTGAAAAAACACTCCGCCATATTTCAAATTTATGCTCTTATGAGACTTAGTGGGTGCCTTAAGAGTGCTTTTGATTATTCTGTTGATAATTTTGACTACTCTGCATCATTAATGAAAACAAACACTCTTAAAAACTTGCCTTATCATCCCTGTGGCCTTTGGAAGCAGTCCTGGTGAGAGAGCAGTGTTTTAAAATACAACTGATTTTCATTCGCTCTAAAACTCGTATTTCTTGTTCTTTTTCACGTAAGATCACAAGAGGACAGTTAACTTGAATGCGTAGAAATGGGCAGCTATGCTTTTTTTTTTTTTCAGGAACTGCCGCGTGTAGACCTGATGGCTTCTTGCACCAACCCTTGTGTTCTTGTTATTTTTTTTTTTTCAGTGATAAATTGCAAAAATATAAGATAGTTTCAAGAGTAAGGTGGATGAAAATAGACAGACATGTTTTACACAGTGTAGGCCTGGTGGCTTCTTGCATTAACCCTTGTGTTCTTTTTTTTTTGTGATAATTGCAAATATATAAGATAGTTTCAAGAGCAGGCTGGATAAATTTAATAGACATGAATGACAGATGGAAACAGACAAGCATGTTTAATAAAAAGATTGCCACGGATAGGCCTGGTGGCTTCTTGCACCAACCCTTGTGTTCTTACGTTATGTTCTTAAATTCTTCGTGATAAATACAAAAATATGACAATTTCAAGAGTAAACCGGATGAATTTAATAAACGGGGATGATAAGTGGAAACAGGCATGATTTATACAGACAGGCATTACCACGTGTTGTCCTGATGGCTGGTGGCTTCTTACACCTAACCCTTGTGATCTGAAATTTTCCAGTGACGTTCAAAACCTTAATTACTGATGCCACAATGATATCCCCGCTGTTCAAAATGGCATTAACGTGTCGCAACATGTCCCGGCTTTGTCACAGTGAGTCAGGAATGAGTCAAGAATGAGTCCAATAATGAATGAGTGTCTTCTCCTTACACAAACCTTCGCCACACCGTGCTGTTGGTCCCAGTGCTTACCTGCAACACACAGAGAATAGTGGTTAGTAGTCGTTGTGGTAGTAGTAGTAGTAGTAGTAGTAGTAGTAGTAGTAGTAGTTGTAGTAGTAGTAGTAGTAGTAGTAGTAGTAGTGATAGTAGGAGTAGTAGTAGTGGTAGTAGTAGTAGTAGTAATAGTAGTAGTAGTGATAGTATGAGTAGTGGTAGTAGTAGTAGTAGTAGTAGTAGTAGCAGTAGTAGTGGTGGTGGTCCTCCTCCTCCTCCTCTTCCTCCTTTTCGTAATATTAAGAGAGAGAGAGAGAGAGAGAGAGAGAGAGAAATACGAATCAATACTCTCTCTCTCTCTCTCTCTCTCTCTCTCTCGAGGAAGACGAGTGAAACAGTGAGTGAGTGAAACCGTGAATGAGTGAGACAACGAGCGAACGAAACAGTGAATAAAGCTTCGATATTCACGTGGAAGTGAGTATGAGGCGAGGATGACTCTTAAACTTCCTTAGTATGAGGTGTGAGGTGAGAGGGAGAGGTCCATTATTGCTACCACTATTACTACTACCATCATCATGTCCCTCACTATTCTGCTGACCTTCCTCACTTTGCTCACCGTGACATCCGTGGTGAGTCATATGTAGGAGGAAGGTCAGGGTGAGAGCGAGTGAGTGAGGGAGAGCGCGAGAGGGAGTAAGGGAGGGAGAATTTTTCACGGTCACGAGGAAAGAGAAAGTTGTGTGTGTGTGTGTGTGTGTGTGTTTAGTGTCACGTTTTTTTCACGCTCTTGTCACGTTTTGTCACGTTTTACTTAGTCTCTATCCATGCAATTGTGAACAGGCTGTAGTGGATGTTGTCAGGGTTTTCAAGAGAGTTTTCATATTTGTAGTAATAGTTTTAAGCATTCCTCACTCTTAACAGGCTGTGGTGGGATTTACTAGAGTTCGCAAAGATGTTTTCATAATTACAGTGGTAGCTTGACAGACTCTAGTGGAAGTTGTTTGGTCTTTCAACCTTAACAAGAAAGAAAGTATTACCTATGCACTAATAAACAAGACCAGTAATACTCACCCACAACCACCAAGGGCCAACAAACTACCCAACTTTACAGCTCTGGCACGTTTGTACAGGAAGTGCCACGTGCAGGCCTGATATCTCCTTGCACCAACCCTTATGTTATTACGCCATCGTGCCATTAACTCAATCTACCGTTTAATTGTAGATGTCCTTAACTCAATACTGTTTTATTTCAGATGGGGCGCTGGTGGGGAGGTGGTCAAGACGGTTTAGAGTACGAGGGAAGACCTGAAGGGAGAGGGTACATAGATGAGGGAAATGCACACGGGGACAGTGGCGTGAGGGACATCAGCGGGAGGACCTTGATAATTGAAGTGGCGAGGCAAGTATTAAGGTTACTACACCAGCACCGCCAGCAGGAGAACAGACTAGGGAGGGAAGCAGAGGCAGCCATGACCTCCGCTATCGCCAGGGACTCCGTCAGGCTAATCGTCATGGGATTCATGGGTAAGTGCTGTCTCGTTCTGTGTATTCTGAAGCACTTCTACGCCACACCTCATACTTTTAAAAGGCTCTGATTGAAGGGATAAGGATTTTTAATGGTGTTTTTATGTTCCTAGTGATAGATTAATACGATTTCTATATTAACAGGAGAAACGCTCTTGAGACCCAGCTTATGTGGTCTTTGAAAATACCCATGGTGAGGAAGCAAAGCGTTTTATAATACTGATCTTTTAAATAAGTGACACTAGTTTTTCAGGGTGTTATTTTATGGTTTTAGTGACAAATTTCTACTATTTTATGGTTTTAGTGACAAATTTCTACATTATTAACAGGAGAAACCCTCTTGAGTACCAGACAAATCATCTGTGCCCTTTGAAAATAATCGTGGTGAGAGCGAAGCATTTTAGAACACAAGGCTACCGCGTCATTCATCACCAGTATTTTTATTATTATTGTGTTAATCTATTTTGAATTGTTATTGGAAAAAATCACCATACTTCAGCATCTCCACACACCACACGTATCACCACCAATGACTGAACCAGCATAACTATACAATCATCATACTGTCATTATTCCTTGTATAGACCACGGCATCTGTCACTCCCACTGCTTATCTCCACACACTATCACCCGTCACCACCACCACCACCACCACCACACCACTAGTTACCACTCCTACAACCACCAAACACTCATCACCACACTTAATACCATAACTATCATCACTATTTGTCACCACACCACCACTAACCACTGCCACAAGTCTATCATCACAAGTTTATCATCACATCACCACCATCTCCCCCCCCAGGGTATCACCAGGAGGAGCAGTGTCTAGAACGAGTGGCGTGCGAGGCAGGGAACGTCCTCACCAGATTCTACCCCAGTGCCTCCCTCTTCCTTTCCGCCCTGGACCTCGTGGCGCCACCTAACATGAGGGACGTAGTGAGGCTGGCCAAGGACGCCTCTCTTGGCCTCTCCTGCGTCGTCTACAGGTGTGTGGGTGTGTGTGTGTGTGTGTAACCGTGACTTTCTCATCCTTACTGGTATTAATGTGTTTACTAGTGATTGACTTTTTGTTCTCTGCGTCCTCAGGTGTGGTGAAGCTTACTATCCAAATGATAACGAGGTGATTACATGATTATCTGGAACTACTACTACTACTAATGCTGCTGTTGGCACTTAGCTTTTGTCATAATCAAAGTTCGGATGTCTTTTTTTTTTTTTTACTTAATTTCGTTTTTACTTAATTATTTTTTTTTTGATTAAACAAAAATTACTAAACGATTGCAACTAAATAACAATTACAATTTTTACTGACCAGTTATTTTTATGGGTGTGTGTATTGATAGCTAAGGTTGTATTAAAGTTATCTGTGTTTGTCCGTTTCTATCTCTCTCCTAAAACTGCCAAAGTGTGTGCCGCTATTTGTAATCTTTAAGCAGTCATAAATGAAGCTGTCTGTCTGTTCGTTCTTAGCTTACTCCTGTCTGCTGTCTGTTTAGTCTGTTTAGTCTAAGCCAGTTAAAATGGATGAAAGAGTATAGATACTGATCAATTCTTGCATTAGAAAGATGGGCAGAATAGAAATCAGAATTTAATCCCTCGGAAAAATAAATATTAATCTTGGAATGAAAAACAGGAAATAAAGAAAATCAAACCATAAGAAAGATGAACAAGATAAAAAAAAAAAAAGTTTATTCCCTTACCAAGATTCACGTTCAATAAAAAAAAAAAAAAATAGCCAGAAAATCTAAACATTAAAAAATCGATAAAACAAATCATTACGAAAATAGAAAAAAGACTAGGCGTGACTGAAGTTACAGCAAGAGTAGTAGTCAACTTACCATTAATGAAAGATGTGACTTGAGTAGCCAGAACGAGGCAGGTGAGGAGGATACAGCCCAGGTACATGATGACTTGGTGTATGGTGGAGGTGTGTGGACAGTGAGTGGGTGACTGGGGTGACTGATGGTGCAGGGAAACGAGGCATGCGTTATATAGTTGTAGCGATGGAAGGCATGGCGCTGGGGCAAGGTCGTGGTGGTGGTGGTGGGATATGGGAACACTGCAATGCTCGTCTCCTCACTTTCGACCTGTTTGTCTTCCTGTTCCCACATCACTTCCCCTATTGCCTCTCTCTCTCTCTCTCTCTCTCTCTCTCTCTCTCTCTCTCTCTCTCTCTCTCTCTCTGAAATTAATTCCATTATCGCTACTACTTTTGCTGTTACGTTTACTACAACTACTTGTACTACTACTACTACTACTACTACTACTACCACCACTTCAACTACCACCACTACCACCACCACCACCATAACAACAACAACAAAAACAAACTGATTAGGCTACGTAAGAGAAAGAAGATTATTTAGAGAGAGAGAGAGAGAGAGCTTGAAAATTCTGGTGAAAACGAAGGTGATGACGAATAATCCTCAGAACTCAAGAATGAAAGTCAAGGCTGTAGTGTAGTGAAGGTTGACTGACTGATGGTGACGCTGATGGTGGCAGTGACATACTGATACAGTAATACAGTACCTTTTATTTTCATCCTTTCCTCACTTTTTTTAAGCTCTAGTTATTATTATTATTATTATTGTTTTTTATTATTTTCCTTCCTGGGTTGAATGCGTTTATTGGGTAAGAGCTCTCTCTCTCTCTCTCTCTCTCTCTCTCTCTCTCTCTCTCTCTCTCTCTCTCTCTCTCTCTCTCTCTCTCTCTCTCTAATAATCTTCCTTTCTCTTATGTAACCAAATGATTTCAACTTTCACTACTATTGAGAGAGAGAGAGAGAGAGAGAGAGAGAGAGAGAGAGAGAGAGAGAGAGAGAGAGAGAGAGAGAGAGAGAGATTTTACTGTCATTGCTATATTACAACAGGATGAAAGATTTTTTTTTATTTCCCCCAATACGTACTACAACTCGTCAAAAACATAGCCACCCTTAATCACTAAAACAAACACTTAACCTTGAACAGTGCACCATTCAACACGTCACCAGTGCATCAATTACAACTATCGCAAACCTAGTCACATACGAACACATGATAGTCAAAAGGAACCCCACGAATAATAGAAAAAAAAAAGTCACTAATCTGCCATTCAGGAATCACAAAAGTACAATAATAAATATATCCATCATGATACAAGCATACAAACAATAATCATGATGGAGCAAAGTTGTTGTACCTCTTTAACCTCGTGCTTTATTTTCCAGCATTCATATTATCTGGTCCGTCACATTTATCGACGTTAGTGTTTTGAAATTCAGTCAACACATAATATTCAAGAGAGTAGCCATATTCTGAGCCCTACACTTCCTGCACCGTGTTCTCTCCATAGTAAATATTTCTTTATACTGCCATTAATACTTGTAACCTAACCTAACCTTCATCTTCGCAATGTCAGTTCGTGTACTACCCTTCCCATACTTAACATTAACACGCTCACTAACTCTTGTAATGACTAAACGTATCACTATTTACATGATTCCTAAGCATCCTGGTTCTGTCTATATATATATTTCGTATTTGCCTAATAGATAGATAGCATTCTACATCAATTTCATCTTTATCAGCTCCACACGTTGCTAATATATCTGTCTTTTCATTTGGAGGAAAACCAACATGAGAGAATTTATCTAATCAAGCTAACTTAACACAATCTAATTAAAACCGGTAATCCCTTCCGTGTGTATGAGAGAGAGAGAGAGAGAGAGAGAGAGAGAGAGAGAGAGAGAGAGAGAGAGAGAGAGAGAGAGAGAGGTGTTATTAATGAGGGCAAGGGGAAAGAGTGTTTAAGGTCACCATATCGTCAGCAGGTGACACACATATAGCGAGGTTGTGTATTCATGGTCACGCACACAGACACAGACACACACATACATACACAGACAACGCGCCATTGTATTTATGTATTGAATTGTGTAAACTTTTTTATTAGTTATTTATGTTTTATTATATATTTAGTTATTATTTATTTGTTTATTTTTTACATTCGGTGTTCCCACGCGGTCACCCATCCAAGTACTATCCAGACCCCGCGTTGCTTAACCTCGCTGATCGGACGAGAAGCGATTCATTCAACGTGCTGCAGTCATAAGCAGTAAAATTTCATTACTTACTGACTTACACTACTTAAAACACACACACACACACACATACACACACACACACACGCTGGATTTGATAAGAGCTATACCTAATAGTAGTCTCTCTCTCTCTCTCTCTCTCTCTCTCTCTCTCTCTCTCTCTCTCTCTCTCTCTCTCTCTCTCTCTCTCTCTCTCTCTCTCTCTCTATGAACAGAATTTCAGTTTATTTCTTTTATTTTATTTATTTTTTTTTTTGCTGTTTTAATTGTGATTTTTATCAATTTAAGTTTTTGCGTTAGGCAAGATTCTGTCAATAGACCTTAATAAGAATCTCTCTCTCTCTCTCTCTCTCTCTCTCTCTCTCTCTCTCTCTCTCTCTCTCTCTCTCTCTCTCTCTCTCTCTCTCTCTCTCTCTCTCTCTCGTAACACTTCCGCGCAAATGCGTACAAAATGTTTCCTCTTCCCTGTTCTATGTCACGTATTTCCGGAAATAATGAAAGAAATGACAATTAAACACCTGTAATGAACGTAATGCAATTCCTTCCTACCTTGCTTCCTTCCTGTCTTCCTTTCTTCCTGTCAGTGGATTCAGACTGCCAAGTTTGTCATAAAAGAAAAAAAAAAGAATTGAGTAAGGTTATGTCTTGTCTCTTTTATAATCTAACTTTATGAAGCTTTCCAGGTAAATTAAGGTTAGGTAAGATAAGATAATTAAGGACAGGTATGTATTTCTAACCTATTTCCCTCCAGGTAAGATTAATTCAAGTAAATGCGTATGTTTCTCGCCAGGTTAGGTTAAAAAAAAAGAGGAAATTAAATAAGGTGTTTTTTTTATTTAATCTATTATATATTTCCCGCAGGCAAATAAGGTCAGATGAGGTTATTATTTACAGGTAAGGTCAAATCATAGAAGACGCGCATTTTCCACCTTTATTAATCTCCAGGTAAGGTTAATTAAAGTTAGATAAAAGTAAATTAAGATACACAATTCTAACTTATTATCTATCTCCACTAAGATCAGGTCAGGTGAGAAAAAAAAAAAAAAAACACGTCTAGAGAGAGAGAGAGAGAGAGTTTAGTGAGAGACCGCTGCGCTTCTGTTCAGGTGAGTATAAACGCGAGAACATAACACACTCACTCACTGCTCACTTCCATAGGCTCAGCAAGTGACGAGTGAGTGTCTTGGGAGAGCTCACAGTGACAGAGGCTCAGGTGAGGGAGAAGAGTGAGTGAGAATGACTGGCATTGAAGTGAGAGGAGTGACTGACTGGCCCTCACCACTCTCACCTGGTGCCCTTACTGCCTGGTGTGAGGGAGAGGTTGTGAGTGATCAGGGAGAGGGAGAGAGGCTGCGGTGAGGGTATGAGAGGAAGAGGTTGCAAGTGATGGTGATGAGGGTCGTGAGTGGTGAGTGGGGAGAGTGATGGTGATGACAAGGTTGTGATGGTGGTGAGATTGTGATAGTGGTGACAGTTGTGACGGCGGTAACAAGACTGTGATGGTGGTGGTGGTGGTGAGCTTGAGGTGACGAGGTTGTGATGGTGATGGTGGTGAGTTTGGAAATGACAAGGAAATGAGAGACAGAAAGAGCGAGAGAGATTAATTTAAAACATTTCAGCATCATTACAAAACTCTAATTAGATTCACCCAGACATGTTCAGTCCCAGAGTTATGAGGCTGAAGTTAAAATATTAGAGCAAGTTGTAGGTCCTTGTGTGAATCTTGAGTCCTCAGATGAAGGAAGCGAAAATCTGCGAAATTTGCTTGCCATTTTAACCTAACCTAACTTTAGAGACTTGTATCATAACTTAACACACTAATGCACCCTAACTTAACTCTATAGACACACCCTAATGCACCCTAACCTAACCTAACTCTACAGACACACCCTAATGCACCCTAACTTAGCCTAACACAACAGACACACCCTAACGTACCCTGACCTAACCTAACGCACCCTGACCTAACCTAACGCACCCAAACTTTACAGACACACCTTAATGCACCCTAGCCTAACCTAACACAACCTAACCTAACACACCTTAACGCATCCTAACCTAACTTTTCTGTTTCCATAATCCCACAGCAAATTTTAACATCAGGTAGAAATTTGGGGTTTTCAGATGAAGGGAGTGCAAATCCGTGAAATATGCCGTTTTAACCTAATGTTTATTAATTTATTTCCACTCCCTCTGCCAGAAGACCCCAGATTCCCCTTTGTTGTTAAGTCTGTGGGATTAGGTTAAGAAACACTGATAAGAAGGAAAGACTGCATTAGATAACACATGAGATAAAGAAATAAGCAAAAGAATAGCTAACACAAAACAGAGACACCAGGAAGAGGCTCATGAAAAACAGTGACCCCAAATAGTTAGGCTGAGAAGAAGTTGTAAGTACTGTGTGTGTGTGTCTGTGAATGACCAGGGTGTTGTTAGACTGAGAAGAAATTGTAAGTACTGTGTGTATGTCTGAGATTGACTTAGGTGTTGTTGGCTGAGAAGTTGTAAAATTAGCAATAATAATAATAATGATAATAAACGGTTTATTCTTTAGGCAGTTAACAAACTGAAAATGTACAGAGGGGGTGGGGAAATACTTAACATTTATCCTAAAGCTAAGTCTAATCTAGAAGGGAAATACTATTGATTGATGGCTCGCACCATGATGGGAATCGCGCTGAGTCTGTACTGGTCTGTGCGCGGCGTCTTTAGGGGCGTTATCTTGCTGTGATGTCTGGTGGCACGGACCGGGCGAGGCGGCATCAGGCGGCAGCATGTGTCTGAGACGTGGATGATGCAGCAGTCCCCTTCCAAACTTCTCCAGAGCCTCTCGGTGCCTGGTGGATAGTCAGGGCTTCATCGTAGGTGGTATAGGCAGGGCCAAGGATGACCCTGCACACTCTCCAGCTGTAGCTGTTGAGTGTGTGTGAGGGAGGAAGACCACGCTGGGGAGGCATACATGAGTTTGGGGAGGATGAAGGTGAGGTACACACCCCCCCCCTAAACTCGTCTGTCGGTGTCCCCAGCGACCTGAGTCTGCGCAGCATGTACAGCCTGTAGGTAGCGGATCTTACAGTGCTGGCGACATGCTGCTTCCAGGTGAGCTGGTCGTCCACCGTGACTCCGAGAAGCTTGGCACATTGGACCACCTGGAGGGGATGAGGGCCCACTGTGAGCTGGGGAGGGGGCACTGATACAGAGGAGGTACAGAAATGCATCACCACAGTTTTGCTGTGGTTGATGGTCATCCTGCTCTCATCCGTCCATGTCTGCAGTCGCTCCAGAATTGCTTGCAGTGGCGAGTAGTCCGGGTTTTTGTTGGAAACTGGGACGTCCACGGTGCAGTCGTCCACATACTTCCAGCGATGGGGGGTGTCAGTAAGGGCGTCATTAATAAGGAGAAGGAAGCATAGTGGACCCATCTTGGTCGCCTGGGGGACCCCACATGTCAGCTGTTGGAAATTAGAGACAGATCCCTGATAGCGAACGGCCTGATGCCTCCCTGTGAGGAAGTCAGCTAGCCACGTTATCAGGTTAGGAGGGAGACCCAGACTTATTGCCTTGCTGATGACAACAGTGTGATCAACAAGATCACAAGTACTGTGTGTGTGTCTGTGAGTGACTTAGGTGTTGTTAGGTTGAGAAGAAGTTGTAAGTACTGTATGTGCGTCAGAGATTGACTTGGGTGTTGTTGTTTCAGATGGACCACTGATGATTACCGCCATAATGCCCAATGGCTTCCAGACGATGACGTTTCACCCCAACCATGGCGCCAACGTTATGCTGTACGATGACAACACTGTGGCTTATAGGAAGGCTAGTTTTGCCAATGCCGTCACCATCAGCGAGCGTCCTCTCCTGCCAGGGGAGATCTTCCTGGTGGAGATAGAGAAGACAGAGCCGGGCTGGACGGGCCACATGCGTCTCGGCCTCACCCAGCTTAACCCCGCCAGCCCAGACATGCTCAAGCTGCCACCTTACTCCCTGCCAGACATGACCAATATGGGTAAGTGGGAGTCAGACCACTCATTTTTCTGCTTGGGTTTTGTCTGTAGTTTTGACTGACTTCATATTTTCTGCTTGGGTTTATCTTTATTACTTATTGGGTTAGCACAGTGCACCACCACCACCAACACCAGCAATCACCCCATGCATCCCCACAGGCAACTCATGGATCTGTGCCATCACCAAGAGCCAGAACCGCGTACAACAAGACACAGAGACAGAGCCAGAGAAAGATGCTGCCGTCGCTGCCGCCGCCGCCGCTGCTGCCGCCGCCACAAACCCAACCTTAGGCCTGGAGGATGGGGGGGGCGGGGGAGGCCAGGAGTGTTCCCCCGCCCCCCCCGTTGAACAAGAGGAGGAGAACCTAGGAGTGTTTCACTTGCGCAACCGACGGCGGGCTCTGGGAGGAGTCGTGGGGCGTGGCCTGGACTCCATAATGTTTGGGGAGTACCTCAAAACATCAAGGGGCCTGGTGCCTCGCTCTGCCCTCCAGCCCACGCCCTACGCCTTCACCTCCCCCTCAGGACGTCGCATCACGCTGAAAAGAGACAACATCCTCCCTACAGATGAGGGAAGCAGGATAGGAGTCATCTATCTGCCCAGGGTGAGGGGACAGGATGAGGTGCTGGGCTGGGAATGTTGTGAGTGGTTGTGAGTGCATGAGAGGAGCAGGGGATGAGAGGGAGAGGTGAAGGAAGCTGGATAGAAATAATTAATCTACCCAGGATGAAAGGAGAGGGGCTGGGGAGGTTGTGAGAGTCTGAAGAGGAGAGGGAGAGGGACTGGAAAGATTGTGAAAGGCTGAAAAGGAGAGGAAGAGGAGCTGGGAAGGTTGTGAGAAGGAGAGGAAGAGAGGGGATAGGCTGAACAGGTTGTGACAGAGAGGGTGAGAAGAGACAGACTGAGAAGGTCTTATGAGAGAGTGAGATGAAAGGAAGAGGTGTTAAAAAGGAAATATTTTGCTAGGAAGAGGAGGAAGAGAGTGTGAGAGGATAAGAATGAAAGACAGAGAGGAAATAAGCAGGAAAATTTTCAGTTATAAGGAAGAAGAAGAAAAGATTTACAGTGACAGCAAAAAGGAGAAAATGAAGAAGAGAAGGAATAAGAGGAGGAAATATGAGAGTGAAGGTTAGGTTAGGTTGTTACTCGTGAAAGGTGTTAGGGATTATGTTTTAGCGTCTCTCTCTCTCTCTCTCTCTCTCTCTCTCTCTCTCTCTCTCTCTCTCTCTCTCTCTCTCTCTCTCTCTCTCTCTCTCTCTCTCTCTCTCTCTCTCTCTCTCTCTCTCAGGTAATACTCATCAGGTGTTCATAGTATCAATTAAACTTGTTACCTTCTCTCTCTCTCTCTCTCTCTCTCTCTCTCTCTCTCTCTCTCTCTCTCTCTCTCTCTCTCTCTCTCTCTCTCTCTCTCTCTCTCTCTCTCTCTCTCTCTCTCTCTCTCTCTCTCTCTCTCTCTCCCGCTGTCATCAACAAGAGCGGTCATTTCAGGGGAACCTAGCCGAGATGCACTACATAATCAATGGAGAGGACCAGGGTGCCTTTACCAAGAAACTGCCCTTTGAACAGGCGCCCCTCTATGCCGTGGTGGACGTCTACGGCACCACCAAACAAGTGCGGATAGTGCAGCTGTATGGAGGCGAGTGCTTAGGTGAAGTTAGGTTTAAGTTGGGCTTGGAATGTAAGATTGTAGCGGTATGGTTAGGTTAATTCTGGTTAGGTTGGGTTAGGTTAGACTAAGTTCATTTAAACTATAGACAAATGTATTCCTTTCCTTCTTGTGACGTCCCTAAAGATTGCTTGCCAAGACATAGATTAAGTTAGGTTAGTTTGAGTTAAGTTAGGTTAGGTTAGACTGAGTTAATTTAAATATAGACAAATGTATTCCTTTTCTTCCAGTTATGTACCTAAAGACTGCTTGCTGAGACATAGGTTAAGATGGATTTGGTTTCATTCACGTAAACTATAGACTTGTGTAATTATTCCTGTGCCTCCAGTGATGTCCCTGAAGAGTGCTTGCCGAGACATCAGTTAGGTTAGGTTAGATAGGTTTGGCTAGGTTAAGTTAGATTATTTTAGATTTGATTCACTTAGACTATAGACAGATATATAATTACTCCTTTCCCTCCAGCAACATCCCTAAAGAGTGCTTGCTGAGACGTCACTTAGGTTATGTTAAGTTGGGTTAGGTTTAGGTTTGGTTCACTTAAACTATAGACATGCATAATTATTCCTTCTCCTTTAGTGACATCTGTAAACGTGCTTGTAGAGACATCAGTTAGGTTAGGTTGGGTTAGATTAGGTAGGTTTGGGTAGGTTAAGTTGGGTTAGGTTAGGTTTCATTCACTTAAAATATAGACAGATGTATAAATATTTCTTTCCCTCCAGTGACGTCCCTGAAGAGTGCTTGCAGAGACATCATCGTGAAGCACATCGCACAGCACGGGGTGAACGCACTGCCTCTCCCTAGAACACTGAAGGATTATCTCCTCTTTGAGAGCTGAGGCTGCCCAGGCCCCCGCCATGCAGCCACAGACACCCACTGGAGAGAAGAGGTGAGGGAGTGTGCTGGTGTAGTGACAGAACATAGGAAGACAGACAGTCACTGAGGGAAGAGGTGAGGGAGTGTGCTGGTGTAGTGACAGGACAAGGGAAGGGAGTCCAGCCGAACACAGACAGCTACAGACAGACTGGAGAGAAGAGGGAGAGGTGTGCTGGTGTAGTGACAGGACATGATAAGACAGTCCAGGCACACATAGACACCCACTGGAGGAAAGAGGTGAGTGAGTGTGAGGTGCCTTGTCTGGGCTACCCCATGTGGGATTGCTGGCTCATAGAAATGAATAATAACAGGCAAACATAGACACTCACTGAAGAGAAGAGATGAAAGAAACTTGTGCTTGTATCACCTCACTCACATCATCACACCCACCACACCGTCTCCAAGTCTTCTTCAGTCCCCCACTGGTTACCAATCAGCTGGAGTGATCTTGAGTATGTCTTCCTTCCTTCACCTCACCTTCCTTCCTCTACATGTTGACACCATCTCACTGTGTATCCCGTCACCACTTCCACCACACAGATCTTCTTTGGTGTTCCCTTCAGACAGCCAAATCTATCTCCTCTTTGTATAGCCATCCTCTTCCTCCTCCTCCTTTGTCTTCCTTTGTATTCCTCCTCATTTGCTCACATATTTCTTTCTCTTCCAGGGTAAGTGAGTCACAGCAAAGGAGGAGAGTGAGAGATGACTGGAGAGACACTTTTCCTCCCTCCATCTACCCGTCCCTCCTCCCTCCCTTGGTTTCCACTGGAGAAGTCATCCACCTACTACTACTACTACTACTACTACTACTGCTACTACTACTACTACTACTACTACTACTACTACTTCTATAACTATTGAGAGAGAAAGAGTGAATACCTGTGTTTATTTATACATGATAACTGTTGTACATTGGACTTTGCTCAGTTAAAAAGAAAGAGAGAGAGAGAGAGGAGTAGAGAAGAGACAAGATGGGTGAATGAATGACTGGACTCTTGCATTTTCTAAAAGTTACATAATTTTACTGAAGTTTAAATAGAAGGACACATGTTTAGTTCATTACATATTTGAAACTGTATGTGTGTATGTATTTTGAGAAGTATAAATATGTATATAGATGTGTGTATGCACTTATGTGTGTGTGTGGGTGTGTGTGTACAGACTGGGAGAGGCATGGCAAACAAAACACGGGGGTGGAGAAATAATAATAAGGAAAAAATGAGAAAGAAGAGGAGGAGGAGGAGGAGGAGGAGTGAGAGTTCCTTTGGAGGTCTTTTAGAAATCCTTTAGGATGTCTCTTCCTTTCAATGCAGAGAAGAAAAATTGAGGCAGGATTTCTGTTTGGTTATCAGTACTTTTGTCTACCTCCTCCTCCTCTATGTATTCTATTTCTTCCTTCCTCCTATTGCACTTTCATTTTTTTGGACTGTATTCTCTTCCTTCCATTTGATTCCTCCTCCTCCTCCTTCTCCTCCTCCTCTTCTCAGTGAAGCAGCCTTTTGTCATGTTGCTGTAGGGGGTGATATTATTTTGTAGAAGGAAGAGGTGTGCATACATTAGTGTGTGTGTGTGTGTGTGTGTGTGTGTGTGTGTGTGTGTCTGTGTGTGTATTCATTTACTATCATTATTTTCATTTGCCATATTTAGAGAACAGAGCATACCATGGAGAAATAGGAGTACATTTACATTACCATCAGTTTGCCCATCACTAGTGGTGCTGACAGTGGTGACAGTAGTGATGGTGGCAGTGTTTGGGTGTGCCCTTGAAACATTCCAGCTTTGTAGGGGCTCCCAGTGCCATTAACAGAGCACACTGGGCATAGATGGGCTGATGTATGCCAGGAATTCAATGCAAGTCAAACTATTCATGTTATTCGGTCCCGGTTTATAAGATTAAGGAAGTTAGGAAGACCCTATCAGTAAATAAGAACAGGGATTAAGTTTTTACCCTGCCAGAAAGTAGGAACAGGGAATAAGTTTTTACTGTCAGAAAGAACAGACGTTAAGTTATTACACTGCCAGGAAGTAAGTACAGGGAAGTTACTTAGTCTGCCAAGAAATAAGAAAAAGGAATAAGTCATTACCCTGCCAGAACATTAGAACAGGGATTAAATTATTACTCTGCCAGAAAAAACAGGGATTAAATTTTTTCCCTGCCAGAAAGCAGAAGCATAGATTAAGTTATTACTTGCCAGAAAGTAAAACAGGGGTCAAGTTTTTACCTTCCCAAAAAGAACAAGGATTAAGTCATCACCCTGCCAGGAAGTACATTAAAGTTATTTAGTCTCAGCCAGTCAATAAGAACAGGGCTTCAGATATTCAGTTCCTGCCAGAAATTAAGAACAGGACTTGAGGTTAAGAGACAAATAGTATAGAAGAGAGTGCAGTTCTCTGACTTCTAAGCATCTCTCGTGCCCTCCAGCGAGTCACATCTTGCGAGGTTGCCGTCAGGATGAGGGACTTGAGAGAGAGGCACAGCACAAAGCAAAGGAGTGAAGGTTTCTGGAGTTCTAAGTATCACCATTCTGCTCTGCTCCCAAAAATATATCCATTGTGCTTGGTGTGGCTTGGAGGAAGCATCCTGCATTTCTTTCACGTAAACACCAGGAGATAAATGGAAAAATAATTTATTTTGTATTTTTTGTATCTTATTTTTATTTATTCTGTTTTTTACCAAGTTGGAAGTGTTACATCAGAATGAGTGTGATGTGTATGCTTGTATAGTGTGGAATAGTGTATGTATGTATGTATTATAGTCCTTTCTTTCATCTTTGCTTTCATTTCGGACATGTATATGTATGTGATATCACGTGTGTACTTGTATGTATGTATACCTGTATGTGTGTTTTAGGTACGTGAGTGGGTACCATTTCACAAACAAGTGTTCACGAGACAAACGAACACAAGATCACAGGAACAAGACAGAGATTTCCCCACACAAACAGAGAAGACAAGACAGGACAGAACAGAACTAGACAGGGAAAGCCCAGATTGCCTGATTTATTGGGCTCAGTTTTAGAAAGACTGTACAGAATATATGACTTAATTTACCAGTGTTTGGGTGGTGATGTTAAAACGAGGATACATTTTTGCATCTGCTGAATGAAAGGAACGGGATGGAGAGACTATGAACTGTAAAATATGAAAAGGACTGTATTTTGCATCGCTTTCACAGAATGTAATGGAAGTTATTGGAGTTTTCAAGATTGGTTTCTTCATGATTCTAGTGATGGTTTGGTTAGTAAACTATTAGTGAAGGAGGGAAATATGTCAATACAAACAATACAAAAAAAGGCTGTATTCTGAATTGTTTTGAAAGCTGTAGTGGAAGTTACTGGAGTTTTCAAGCTTGTTTTTGTTATTCTGGCAACAGTTTGGTACATAAGCCATCAGTTATAGGAAGAAAACGTCAGTACAAAAGACTGTATTCTGTATCTCTTTTGACAGACTGTAGTGGAAGTTACTGGAGTTTTTAAAGCTGTGTTCATGTTTTTGTTGATATTTTGATATGTAAAAGAAAAACATGACAAGAATCTGAACTAATCTTTTCTTTGGTGTTTTCAAGAGTGTTTTCATAATTCCACTGATAGTCTTGCTATTAAACCATCACTAGAAAGAGGAAAACATTGCAAGAACTCCATTGATCATCTAGAATTTTGAGGAACAGAGAGAGAGAGAGAGAAGGAAGCGGTGAGGAATACAAGTCTTTCATTATGTTGCAGGGATTAACTGTTAGCAAGATGTTGACGATGATGATGACGGTGTTGATAATGATGTGCAACTAATGTGGCTCCAGATAACAATGAGTCAAGTCCAAAACAAATTAATAAAATAAGGCTACTGCTGGAGTGTTGTTTATTGTTCCTTGAGAGAGAGAGAGAGAGATTATTTATTAATTTATGTGTGTTGTTCCGTGAGTGTTTCCCAGCATAGTGATTACACTTATGGGAAACACAGCATCACAGGGCGTGGCAGGAGTGCGGCTCAGGCTGGGCTGTAGGTATTAGTGGAAGGTTAGTACTGCCCCTAGTGTGTGTGGTACAGTGAATGCAGCACAAAGGTTAGTAATGCCCCAAGTGGTAGAGCCCTTTCCAGCCCCGCCTCTGTTGTCTCATCCCATCCAGCCCCGCCTCTTTTGTCTCGCGCCATTCAGCCCCGCCCCTTTTGTCCAGCATCATCCAGCCCCGCCCCTTTTGTCCAGCACCATCCAGCCCCGCCCCTTTTGTCCAGCATCATCCAGCCCCGCCCCTTTTGTCCAGCACCATCCAGCCCCGCCCCTTTTGTCCAGCACCATCCAGCCCCGCCCCTTTTGTCCCGCGCCATCCAGCCCCGCCCCTTTTGTCCCGTCATCCAGCCCCGCCCCTTTTGTCTACGCCATCCAGCCCCGCCCCTTTTGTACCGCGCCGTCCAGCCGCTTCCCTCTTGTCCCGTGCTCTCTAGCCCCGCCTCTTTAGACAGACACACAGACAGACAGACACAAATCAATCAACATGAAATAATGATAATGGAAAGAAATAATAATGAAAAGTGAGATATTAAAATAGTGTAGATACATTATAACACATACCGGTAGACGAGTGAATATACATAGTTATACATACACACATACATACCGACAAACAGACAGACAGACAGACAGACAAACAGACAGACAATTCAAATCAATAAGTAATAGGATAGTATGCCTCGCGTAAAGAGAAAACGGGGTGGGAGGGATACTATGGGAGAATAATGGAAGATTAGAGGACCTTAGAGAGCGTGACCGACAGCCAGACAGACCAGGAGCCTGTCAAATCAATAAACAGAAATTATTACAGCAAACTGAAAAAAAAGATAAATAAATAAAAATAACACATCAGACAGAGCGGGAGAGACAGGCAGACACGCAGAGAAACAGAAGTCAATAAAACAGTAATAATTGTATTAAACAACAGAACTAAAGAAAGCTATTGAATAGATCCAAGAATAAGACATGAGACAGCGAGAGAAACATATAGACACACAGCCAGCCATGCAGCCAGCCAGATATATATGTACAGACAGACAGACAGACAGACAGACGGACATCAGTAAAACACTATTAATTATATCAATAAACTATAGAAACAAGAGAAAAATAAGAAATAAATTGAAGGAGAAGACATGAGACGGAGCGACAGAGGGAGAAAGACAGACAGCCAGCCCGCCAGACAGACAGAAATCAATAAAACATCAATGATAAAAGCATAAACTCTAGGGAATTAAGAACTTAAATAAATAAAATAACAAACATGAGACAGACAAAGAGAGACATATACACTCAGACCGACAGCCAACCGGACAGACAGACATAAATCAATAAAATGTTGATAATAAAAACTTAAGGTATGAAAAAGGAAAGTAAAGTATGAAATAGATAGAATAACACATAATTCAGACGGAGAGAGACAGACACCCAGAGAGACAGGCAGGCACCCAGACAGACATAAGTCAATAAAACATTAATGATAATAATAATAACTTAACGAACAACAGGAAAGTAAAGTATGAAATAAGTTAGAATAACATAAATAAGACAGAAAGAAAGAGACAGACACGCAGACAGACAGACAGACAGCCATCCAGACAGAAAGAAATCAATAAAAGACTATTAATAATAACAATAATAATGATAATAATAATAATCTGACAAATTACAGAAAAGTAAAGTATGAAATAAATAGAACTGTCATGAGACAAACGCCCAGACAAACAGACCGACAGCCAACCAGACAGACGGAAATCAATAAAAGACTATGATAATAATAACCTAACAAACTACAGGAAAGTAAAATATGAAATAGGTAGAATAACAGACATAAGACAGACACAGACGGAGAAACAGACAGCCATCCATCCATCCATCCATCCAGACAAGGGCGTGCCGGCGGCCCCATCGACCCCCAGTGGCTGATAAAACAATGGTTCCTTTATTGTCTCCTTTCTGATGTCAAGCCGTCCATCAAACACACCCTCCCGCCTCCCTCCCTCCCTCCTGTCCATCTCTAACATACAACACACAGGCGCCATTTCCACCTTTTCCCAAATATTAGAATGCTTTCCGCCATTTTTTGAGATATAAAGCAAAAGAAACAAAAAAAATAAAAAAATATCGGTGAATACTAATGAGAGAGAGAGAGAGAGAGAGAGAGATAGAGAGAGAGAGAGAGGCCGCGTCTTTTTATGGAATCAATAACTGAGAGAATGGCGGCCGTCACATTTAAACTCTTCTAAAAACACCCTTATTTATCTCATTTCCACCTATTTCCAAGCACCCAGTGCCATTGTAAAAATTTTCCGTTAGAACTCCTAACTATTTGAGCCTTGGAGGAGGTAGTTGAGCAGTAAATAGGCGGTAGTTAGGTGAAGCAATAGTCTTAAATCATTGGAACTAAACGCTCGCCAGGGGAAGGACGAGAAGCGGGTGAGAGCTATTTAATATTTCTCTCTTAATTAACCTCCCATGATCCATTTGAACCCCATGAGCAGGTTTTCAGGTGCGGGAAATACTCGTGCTAGCTGGAAGGGAGTCGCCGGCGGGTAGGAATCAGAGGGAAAAGAGGAAAAAGGGAAAAATGGCTGAGTGTTTTGGCGGGTAGAATACGGCGTCTAGACTTGAGGGGTCCCCCCATCCTCCCCCCCCGGCCATGCCTCCCCCTTATTTCTGCTATTTTCTCACTATTTCTAAGGTTATTCTCGCGTCACTGGTGCTCAATTGGTGCTTGAAGTATTAACCCATCAATGTCTACGGTTACTCTTAAGGTTTAACGTGTTACATTGAAGTTTGCCGAGGAAAAGCGAATTATACACCGCCCCAATTTTTTTTTTTTTTTTTTTTTAACCTATGCGTTAACGTTTTATCTCCATTGTCGCTTCGGGTGTAGAGTTATTGGGTGTGCCACGCGGTGATTCCCTCAACACCAGCCTGGTTGGTGTTCATTAGTGTGTCGGGGTGGTGAGCGAGTGTGTCTGGCTGGGTGGTGACTGGCGGGCCGTGCTGGCTGCGGTGCTGAGGGAAGCTTACCCGCTGAAGCTTGCCTTGTGGAGCTTACCCGCTGAAGTTTTACATGTCAAGCTTACCCATTCAAGTTTACCATGTGAAGCTTATCCACTGAAACTTATCTTGTCAAAACTTACCCTCTGCAGCTTTCACTAGTTTACCCTCAGAAGCTTGCCTTGTGAAGCTTATCCACTTAAGCTTACCCACGGAAGCTTACTTAAACTTATCCACTGAAGCTTATCCACTTAAGCTTACCCACTCAAGCTTACACACTAAAACTTGGTGACTAGCTAAGAGAGCCTCACCTGGTTTACTCACCTGTCTGTGGTAAAAGAGGCTACTTGTTTGACTCACATGTCTGGCTGCCTCATTAGCTTGGCCAGTCAAGCTTAACCACTGAAACTTACCTGGTGATTAGCAAAGAAAGCCTCACCTCATTTACTCACCTGAACGGGTTAAATGACGCATACCTGGCTGTTCACCTGATTTGCACACCCGTCTGGCTGCTTTATTACTCCGGTCAGTCAAGCTTGTCGGTGAAGCTTATTTACTGAAGCCCAGTCATTAATTAAGAGAGCCTCACCTGGACTTTTCACCTGTCTGGCTACCTTGTTATATGTCAGTTAAGCTTATTCTATCTTAGTGAAGCTTATAAAAGTAATGCAAGTCACCTGGTTTGCTCACCTGGCTGGCTACCTCATTACTGTCAAAAGCATATAGAGGAAATTACCTATAAAATACTTGGGCAGGTGTTTAAATTAACTAGCCAGCAGGTGTGTTAAGAATGTAATTGCCTAGTTGATTCACCTGGATGGCTACCTCGTTACTCTGTTAGAAGGTGCGTTACTTGATTGGCAGGATGGAGGACTTAGTTTAATTTTTTGGCGAATGATGACAAGCAATGTGGCTTATCCTTTTGTTAGCTGATGAGGGGTAGGTTAAAAAATAGTAGTAGTAGTAGTAGTATTTGTGGTGGTACAGGATGACATGACAAGGTACAGCAAGTTACAGTTATAATGGGATGTTTGTGTGTGTGTAAGATGAATTATCAGTCATCAGTTCAATTTGTAAAGTGCTGCAGATTATGAGGAGGCAAAGAAGAGCAACAGACAGGCTTTACTCACCTGTACCTCTTCTGTCATATTTATATTACCCATACTTGGATTAACACGGACACACAGACAGTTAATGACCTTATTTGTTAGTGTGGCAGGCGGGCAAGTTGGCAAATTCACAGTGAGCTGACCTGTACCCTAAGAGAAGGTCCTAGGGTGTCAGGGGGCGGAGAGGCCAGGCCAGAGTGAGTGATTAAGTGAGAGGAGTAAGAGTTGTTTTTGCTTATAGAGAGAAGGTCTATCAGGGTATCTCTTGCCAACTTTCAGCTTAGGTTAGTCAAATCAGGAGGTGAAAAAGTGATAGGTGTTGTTAGCCTTCTTTCAGCCTCTTATTGGTCTAGTTAAGAGGCAAGAGGCGAGAGAATGTAAGGAATCCCTTGTGTCAACTTGCTGTCAGCCTTATTCTGGTCTATTCAAGAGGCAGGAGAGTCAGGGAAGCCTATAATCGGCCTCTTACTGGTCTGTTCAAGAGGCAAGAGAGTCGGGGAAGCCTCTCGTCAGCCTCATTCTGGTCTGTTCAAGAGGGGAAAGTGTCAGGGAAACCTCTCGTCAGCCTCTTACTAGTCTATTCAAGAGGCAAGAGAGTTCTACCTCATAAGGATGTACATATATTTGCATCTATTTGCCTTTCACCTTCCCTTCACCATGCTTGGGTATATTGTATGATTATTATTGTATATTTTTTTTGTGTGTTGTTGGTAGACTAGTAATATCCTGCTGGGGTGTTGGGAGATACATGAGGGACAGTAAGGACAGGAAGAAGGGAAATTATCTGTCTAGGGTTACGGATATGAAAGAAATATAGAATGCATAAGGGACACAGGATTGCAAGAGGGAAAAATGCTTGTCTAGGGTTACAAATAGGAAAAAAAGAACACGTGATATCCTACAGGGGGAAAAAAAATGCTGTACAGAAGGGAGACAAGATTGGAAGAAGGAAAATATTTGTCTAGAGTTAAAATGTGAAGGAAAAAATGGCATGTATTCACTCACCATTAAAAGGGAGAAAATGTCACTAGTGTTTTGAATATGAAGAGAAGAAGCATTGGTGATGTAAATGTTATATCTCTTGTTTTACCCTTGGTTTGAAGCCTTTATCTCTATTTTTTAGATCTGTGGCCTGATGTTAGAAGCCATGGAGATAATGAGTCAAGTTCTCATTTTTTTAATTTATTTTCCTTGGTTACTGTGACAAAATTCCTGTTCGGTTCACTATTCATAAAAATGCCCTTGAAAGCTCCATTAACTTCCACACCAGTTGGGTTTTTGTGTTTTATTTATTTATTATTATTTATTTTATTTTTTTTTATGATATTGAAGTAACAGTAGTGCCTCCATGTCTCCAGGTTAATTTAGTTCTTTAATTTCATTGCTAATTCTCTCATAGTGTAGATCATTTAAAAAAAAAAAAACAATTTTGAAAAAATAAATTGTCACTGTCTGGAAATTAGCTAAGATTATTTCCATAAAATCCTTGTATTTTTATTTATTTATTTATTTGTTTATTTTATTTGTCTATTTATTTTATCTATTTATTTTATTTATTTATTTATTTGTTTGTTTCATTTATTTATTTATTTATTTATTTATTTATTTATTTATTTATGTTTTTTGTGATGGCATTTTTTGCCTAACTATCACCACATGGAAACATCCTTGGAAGCTCTGCTATTTACAAGTGTTGGTTAGTGCATATTAAGTGTTGTGGAGATGAAGCGCTGAATACGAGAACACAAGTCACCCTTAGGCAGTGGTAGTTATGTAATGGGTGCTGGTATTAGATTGATAAGCCACATGCAATATTAACGAGTGCGTACATGTGGTGAAGTAGAATGCGAGATAAGACAGTTTGCTGGACGTTGACGAATAGCTGACTTTGAAAGAGATCTATTGGTATCTAAAATATTGAGTTTAGCTGGTAATAATGGGTTACGTTTGGCTGATATATGTTAAAGGGATTCTGGCTAAGGCAACTAAAAAAAAAAGATGCTAGTCCACATAAAAACATTCAAATAAACCCACAATTACAAAGCAGAATGTAAGATGGCTAAAAAAAAACACTGAGCATACCAGTCATAAAAGAGAGAATTCTCTGCCCACCAGAAAATAAATAAATAAATAAATAAATAAATAAATAAAATACAAAGAGAACCATCCAGAGACATCCCAAACTGTTTTATGTCAGGACATGTCAAGTGGCAGCTGTGACACTGATTGTTGTTAATTTAATAAACCACATAGAGTCCTTGCCTGATTCCTTACCTCATAGGCTCCTCAGCTAGATGGAAGGTGAGAGTTGGGAAGTCTTGCTCTGCTCATGCACCTCAAGTTATAGAATAGCATAGGTATTAAGATGGTCTAGGTCACAGCTGGGAAGTCCTTTATCTCTCTCTCCTTGGATGGTCTAGGTCACAGCTGGGAAGTCCTTTATATCTCTCTCCTTGGGGCTCATTGCAAACTGGATTAGAATATAAGAACATAAGAAATAAGGAAAGTTGCAAGAAACCATCAGGTTAAGTTTTGGCTAACTGTGAGCTATGAAACGTGAAGGAATTAAGGTGGTTTAGATTATGGCTGGAAAATTCTGTGGATATTTGGTCTTGATACAGACTGTGGATTGGGGACGTCAGGTAAAGTTTGGCTGTTAAGACACGTAGGACACATGGGTATTAAGCCTTTCACTGCGATACAAGAGTTAACAGCACCAGAAGCAATGCATGACATCTTAATAAGCATCTACAACAAAGAAGAGGAATTAAAATGAATAGATTTTGCAGTTTCTAGCCAGTTTAAAGATTGGAGGTGGTTGTAGAAGTAAAGATGTCTCAGAGTGATTGGTAAGGAGAGATACACCAGTTAGCAGTCAGAGGGATAATGTGCCTTAGATTACAACTGGAAAGTACATTTGCCGATGATTTGCCTTGATACGAACTGTAGATTTGGGACGTTAGGTTAAGTTTGGCTGTGCTTCTAACTGTTTGCTGTCAAGGCACTTATTTGATAGGAGGCAGTTATGTGGTAGCTAGGAGATTGCTGGCATTCTAAATATTAAAACCAGTAGTCTGTAAAAAGTAATGTTAATTTGACTTGAAAACTTTACTATATATACAGTCTTTCTGGTACTAACTGCAAACTGTGGTAGGTTATCTATAGTAGCAGTGGTTTTATCTGTTACAGCCTCCCTGGTACCAACTGCAGTGTGTTGGGTTAGTTTATGTGTAGTAGGAGTGGGTTAGGTTAGCTTAGGTTTAGTAGCAGTGGTTTCATCTTTTATAGCCTCCCTGGTACCAACTGCAAAATATGTTAGGTTAGGTGTAGTAGTGGTTTTGTCCATTTGTGGGGGACAGGTGCAAGTGTCATGTGCGGCAAGGGATTGTAACTGTCAGGATTTTGAACTTTATCTAACAGTAGTGAATAAACATTGCTTATCTGCACTAAAACTACAACTTTGCATTTATCTTGAGCACTTTCAAGAGGCATTGTACAGTGTTGGCATCTTCTTGTGGCTATAGATAGCTTAACAGACTCCACCACTGGAAGTTACTGGTGTTTGTGGGTGTTCATGGGTTAACAGACACCAGTGGAAGTTATTGGGTGTTTTAATGGTGTTTTCTTGGTAAGTGGTACATTGACAAGCTGCAGTGGATGTTTTTGATGTATTCAAGGGTGTTTTTATGATTCTAGTGCTAGTTTAATAAGGACTGTGTTGTCAGTTGATGAAATAACCATTAGAACTGAACTGGTTATCTCCATGGCCTTTATCAGAGAGGGATGCATGCAGAGCACAGGCCAAGGAAAGAACGTCAGTAATTACAAACAAGAGATTACTACACACAACTAACAAAACCTCCCTCTCCCTTCCCCACCAACAGCCAGACCACCACCGCCGCTGCCGCCGCAACAAAAAAACAACAATAACAACAACACCAACAACAACAACAACAACAACACACACAACAAACAAAGATGGAGGACTCTGGTGGGATGACGACCAACGCTCAGGAGTTCTGTCTGCGGTGGAACAACTTCCACTCCAGCCTGGTAACGGCACTCGACGGCTTCAAGAATGACCAAGATTTCGTAGACGTGACCCTGGCGTGCGAGGGACAGTTTCTCAAAGCTCACAAGATGCTGCTTTCTGCCTGCTCAGTGTTCTTCAGAGACCTGCTCAAGGTAAGGCATGACAGGTGGAGGAGAAGAGAAGGAGGGATGGGGAGGGATAGGTGTGTGTAGGAGGAGAAGGATTGGAGGGATGGGGAGATGTGGTAGTGGGGTGAAGAGGAGAGGAATGGGAGGGATGGTTGGTGGGACATGAAGGATGGGAGGTACTGGAGAAGAGGGATGGGAGAGATGTTAATAGGGGTGTGGAAGAGAAGATAAATAGAGGTTGTACTGGAGGAGATGGGATGGGAGTGATACCTTGGTGGTGTGGAGAAGAGGGATGAGAGTAGTAGTAGTAGTGAGAGTGTGGAGGAGGAGGAGAGATGGAAGAGGTGGTAATGTTAGTGTGGAGAAGAGGAGTGGGAGAGGTGGTAGCAGGGATGTTGATAGAAATTTGAGAGGTGGATAGACAGGGATGGTGTTTTCTTGACGACATCAGATAGCTGACTTAAAAGTACCTAACATCATTACAAGCAGCATCTTCAGACCCTTAGATTTTTCCAGTTCCCTCACCATCGAGCATCACTTAACCTTTTCTTCACCTAACATCATCAGAACCACCTTTTTTAGAATGTCTTCTTTCCTTCCATCTCCATATCTAACATTGAATCTCTCCTCTTGCCCCTGGCTGCTAAATATACTTGTTTCCTGTTTTCTTCCAACTCAGTGTCTTCAGAACCTTGTATCTTTCCATTTCTTCCCTCACAATACCCAGCATCATTGCATCTGCCCTCCTCTTCACCTAAAGTCTTCATAAATAGTGTGTTTCAACTTGTATCTCCTTCCCCTTTGACTACCATCATCCTATCTATTCTTTGCTCCCTTCTAAATATAACCCATGTTTTTAGTCTTGTATCTTTCTTTCCTTCCCTCTGAGTATCTCACATCATATCTTCCCTTCTCTTCCCTTAACAACCTTATGTCACTAACTTTTCTCTTCTTCACCTTTATCAGAACCAGCATTTTTAGAATCTTGTCTTTCACTACCCTTTTTCTTCCCTCTGTTCTCTCCTGTTTCATCCACCAATCTTTTTTGTATCTCTCTTTGTATTTCCTCCTGGTATCCTTTCCTCTGTTTCCTTCCTCCTGTTATCTCTCTTCTCTCAATCCTGACACCCACCAACTCTCTCTCTCTCTTTCCTCCTTGTATCTTTCTCTGTTTCCTTCCTCCTGTTATCTCTCCTCTCTCAATCCTGACACCCACCCTCTCTCTTTCCTCCTTTTACCTTTTTCTGTTTACTCCTCCCTGGTATCTCTTTTTCCCTCCTCTCTGTCCCATCACCCACCAACCCTCTGTCTCTCTCTCCCCGGCAGGCTAATCCATGCCAGCACCCGATTGTCATACTGCCGCCAGAGGTTCGATTTGCAGACCTGGAGAAGCTGCTGCGGTTTATCTATCAGGGGGAAGTGAATGTCCACCAGGAGAACTTGGCGAGGTTCCTTAAGACTGCGGAGATGCTCAAGATTCGTGGCTTGGCGGAGGACAGCGAAAAGGTGAGTGTTAGTGGTGGTGGTGGTGGTGGTGGTGATGGTGGTTGTGGTGGTATTCAGGTGAGGTGGGTGTTGCAGTGGGTGTGTTGTTGTGGTGGTGGTATTGTAATTGAAGTAAAGTTGAAATGATAAGTGCACATGTTTATATATTGGTAATTTTTTTTTGACTGAAGTATAGATAGGTAAACACACACATACACACCATCACCATCACCATCACCACTCAAACCAACGTGCCTGTGTCTCTTCCTCCACAGCAGCGAGTCCTGCGGTCGTCGTCCCCTCGTCCGCCAGAGTCGTGTGAGGCAGACTCGGTCAGCCCCAAAAGGCCCAGGCTCTCTATTGACGTCCACCAGCCGTGCCAGGAGCCACGCACCCCAAACGACGACAGCAGGCTCTCGGGCGGCGACTCGGACTCAGAGATGATTCCTGTCAAGCAAGAGATGGTGGAACTGAAGGAGAGTGCTGACCCATCATATGAAGGTGAGGAGGTGCTTGCTGGTGGACTGACCGACTGTTCATTTGTCTCCTTTCTGATGGGAATTGCTGACTTGTTTATTCATGTGTTTATTTATGATTTCCTTCCTTTGTCCTGTTCACTAGTCTCTCTCTCTCTCTCTCTCTCTCTCTCTCTCTCTCTCTCTCTCTCTCTCTCTCTCTCTCTCTCTCTCTCTCTCTCTCTCTCTCTCTCTCTCTCTCTCTCTGGTTTGTCTGGTATTGTCTTATTTTTTCCATCTATTGGTTTCTTCCTCCATTTGTCCCTTGCTCTAGTTTGTCTGTCTCTGGTTGCTCTCTTTGGTTTATCTAAGAATGTAATGTTTATTTATTTATTTATTCCTTTGTCCCTTGCTCTAGTTTGTCTCTTTCTTTGGTTTATCTGATAATTATTTCTGTTGATTTGTTCCTTCCTTTTATTCCACTAGTGTGTCTGTCTTTGGTTTAAGAATATGACTTTTTATTTATTTGCTTGCTGATGAACTGACTGACTGTGTGTGTGTGTGTGTGTGTGTGTGTGTGTGTGTGTGTGTGTGTGTGTGTGTGTGTGTGTGTGTGTGTGTGTGTGTTCTTTCCATCATCCTTTTTACTAATTTGTCTTGCCAATCTCTGTGGTTACGATTTCACTTCCCTTTCCATGTGTTTGTAACCTTTATGAAAGTATTTTGTGTGTATGAAGGAAGGTGGCCAAGGATACATAGCAAAAGGGAGGTAAAGCTTTGTTATTGCATTTATATAAAGCTTCTCCATGTTGATGCTTGTGTGGTGGTGGGAAAGAGGAAGGTCTGAAGGTGGTGGAGGGTAAAAGAAATAGAAACAAAAAAAATACCGTACAGGATATAGATTGAAGACTAGGATAAACTGTGTGAGTGGAATAGAGGTTTGTAGGGAGGAAATATATCTATCTCTATACCAGGCCAGCAATTTACACAGGGCAGGCCAGACAAGGCACTACACTCACACACACACACACACACTCACCATTCACACTCTTAGCCTTGTCAGCCCCTGGTGGAAAGGGACAGTCTCATAGATCGCCCTACTACATCCCAGGAGCTTAGGCACTCCACACACATCCACAGCAAGGCCCCACAGCACACACTGGTGAATACAATAAAGGGTAGATTGAAGGTAAACTGTGTGAGTGGAAGGGAAGAGTTCACAGTGAGGGAGAAATAGGGAGAAGGTTTATGGATGCTGTGAAAGAAGACAAGCAGGTGATGGGTGTGACAGGGAGATGCACAAGACATGTTAAGATAGATATGGGTGATCAGTTATTGGGAATAGCAGTTAGAAGGAGGAATGAGGAGAGAAAAATTCACAAAGGAGAGTAAAATCTGAACATTATGAGCTTAACAGAAGGCAGATTGATATGTTAAATCTTTGTTATTGGGAGAAAGAATTAGGAGGAGGAGGAGGAAGGAATAGTTAAAAATTAAAGATAAAAGCACTTTAAAGACAATAAAACTGGACATTATGGTAAAGCTTGACTCCTTGAGTACGAATAGTGAACATGGAATGGTGAAGAAAGAGGAAAAGATGGTGTTTGAATGCCCTGAATCAAGGTACTACTTTCAAAAGGATCAATTTGAAATGACAGGTTTTTAAGGGTAGGTCTTCAGGGGTGTTTTTATGGTTTTTAACAGGTTTTTTATGGTATTAACAGGAGAAACACTTGAGAATTTTGTCAATCATCTCAGTAGCTTAGAAAATAATTGTGGTGAGAGCAATTTTTCTGAATATGGGTCTTTTTTTATGTCACCAAGGTTTTTAAGGGGGTTTTTGTGGTTCTAGTGACAGATTAACAATATTTCTACAGTATTAACAGGAGAAACACTTGAGAACCTGGCCAATCATCTCTGTGGCTTTTGTGAGTTACTCAGCTAAGGGTGCTGTGCTGTGGATCTGTATATATTAACACTCAGACTAAGAACTGTATTCCCGACTGAGGAAGAACAATAGGGACAGTTGAGATGAGTGCTGATGGTTATATGATCTCTTATTGTGGTGATATTTGAGACTTGGAGAGGGATAGAGAGGATGGATTTTGTGAGGGAATAAGTGGGATTGTAGCAAAAGTGAGTGAGAGGATGAGGTAAGACTGGGCATTTATGTGTTTGAATAAGTGACGAGATATGATAGGTGAGTTATGGTTGTGTGTAGGAGAGTGAGAGGTAAGACTGGGCATTGTGTGTGTGAAGAGAAGATAGAATAGGTGAGAGAGAGATGTGTTTAGGAGAGGACCAGAGAAGACGGTATGTATAACTGAATAAGTGGCAGAATGGCAAGAATAGGGAAGAGATGGGTGTGTTTGGGAGAGGAAGAGAGAAGACAAGGTAATCATTTCCGAATAAATGATAAGATAGTATAGAAACTGAGGTATATTGTAATTACATGTGACAGCCAAACGTTAATTTAGTAATTTATGTATTTGAATTAATGACAGGATTGCATAAAGATTGAGTGCTTTTATAGTCTTGTGGCAACCAAAAACAGATTTCAAGCAGTCTGAAGGCGATTACTGGCTGAAAAAAACGCAGAGTACATTAAATCCTAGAGGTGTGTTGCCGTGTGAGGGAAGATAATGATGCAGTGTGGTGCTGGTTGTGATAATTGTAAGCCAAGTGCATTAAGTCCTAGTGGTGTGTTGTGGTGTGAGGGGAGATAATGATGCAATGTGGTATAGTAATAAGTGGTGTTGCAAGAACCAAGCAGGGAATATATATGATGCTGCGTTGGTAGTTGCAGTAATTGTAAGCTTGGTGTGTTAACTAGTGAAGTGTTGTGGCATGAAGGATGTTGGTGATGTCATGTGTTGTAATTAGGGTGTTGCATTATCCTGGTAGTGCTTTAACATTTTCACTCTAATGTGCAACAACACAAAGCATTAAAAGCACTATAGAAATTTATTACAAGCATTTACAAGGAAGAATAAAAAAAATAAATAAATAAAAAGAATAGAGGAGAATAAAGAAATAGAAAGAATAGAGGGTCATTTTGTAGGTGGTATGATATGTAGAACAGGCTGGAGAGTGAAAAGAAATGGCCTTAAGTGCTTTGTGATGACAACAATGTGGCAGGCAGTGGTGAAAGTGTTAGAGGTGACACAAAGGAATCATGAGTGAAAGAAAACTGCTGAAGATTAAGTAGGAAATTATGCTTTAGTGGATTTTAATTTAGTTGTGGGTGTGTGTATGGAAAAGTAAAGGTGAAACAGTCAGATTGAAAAGAAATAATTAAGTTACCCTCTCAGTTTTCTGTTAATGTCAAGACAGACCACCACCACCACCACCACCACCACTACTCCTGTATTTGTGTCCTTGGCCAATCTCTACACACACACACACACACACACACACTAAATCAATAAATAACAAAGTTAAACACAAACATTTAACTGGACATACATAGAAAGAAATGTCACTAAGTGGCAGGGGCTGAGATCACTGCCACTATATTCCCTGCGTGGTGTAAGAGGTGACTGAAAGGGGCAGAGCAAGGGGACAGGAATCCCCTTCTGAACAGACAGATTATAAAAAAAAAATAAGTAAATAAATAAAATAGAGCAAGACAGATATTTAGCTTAACTGTAAAAAAAATAAATAAATAAAAATTACAAAAGAATAAGATGTAAATATTTAACTGAGCATGTTTAAAAATAAGAACAAGATGCAAATATTTGATTGAACATAAACAAGAAATAAAAACAATAAAAAGACACATTTAACTAAACATAAATGAAAAACAACAACTAATGCAAAAAAATAAATTAAAGGAAAAGGAAAACAAGGATTAAACTGAACATACACAAAAAGAAACCTAAAAAAAGCAAGACAAAAAAATTAAACTAAAAAAAAACACCTACACCTAACACACCTAACACCTAACTTAATCTCCTCCCCCATTGGTTCTCTTCTGCAGGAGGTGACAATGAAGCTTTTGTTCCGGAAGCTTATATGAGAGAAGGTGGGTCAGGCTCCTCCTCACAACAATCCCAGCAGCAGGCACCCCCCAATGCCCCCCCTCCACCCGGACCTCTATTACCATCGTACGTTCCACCTCCCCAAGTCAAGACACAAGATGGTGAGTAGGCAACCAACTTTTTATCTTAATTTTATCTCATGCTCCTCATCGTTTATTGATTTTCATTCATTTTCTCTCTCTTTCTATCTTTCTCTCTTTCTCCTTTTGTTTCATTTTGTTTGTATCTGTGGCCTTTTTATGGGTGGATCTCTCTCTCTCTCTCTCTCTCTCTCTCTCTCTCTCTCTCTCTCTCTCTCTCTCTCTCTCTCTCTCTCTCTCTCTCTCTCTCTCTCTCTCTCTCTCTCTCTCTTTCCTGTTTTTTTTTATTTATTTATATATTTATCTTTATTATTTATTTGTTTATTCATTTTTGTTTTTATTTTCATTTATTGTTTAATTTCATCTGTATTTCTGCATTTCTCTCTCTCTCTCTCTCTCTCTCTCTCTCTCTCTCTCTCTCTCTCTCTCTCTCTCTCTCTCTCTCTCTCTCTCTCTCTCTCTCTCCTCTCTCTCTCTCTCTCTCTCTCTCCTCTCTCTCCTCTCTTCCTTTTCATCTTTCTTGTTCCTCTTCTCAATTTTATTTTTTTCATATTTCGTCACTCATGTATTTCTCTGCTTTCTTTTATTTTTATTTATTTTTATTTTATTTTTATTTTTATTTTTATTTATTTATTTATTTTTTTTCGTCCAATTTTCTCTGCTGCCTTCAAGTGTCTAATTTTTTTTTTCTCTCCTCTCTCTCTCTCTCTCTCTCTCTCTCTCTCTCTCCTCTCTCTCT
>NC_087195.1:2407500-2437500 GCF_035594125.1 Scylla paramamosain
TGCTGCAGAGCCAGCTGTCGCTGCACCACCTCCACCAGCCTTGGTCAGACTAGTGGTGGGCATAAGGCTGCATCCCCAGAGCCCGCCACCGCCGCCCGCCGCCACCACCACCCCCAGGGCCGGGCCAAACACCACACCACCACCCCCGTGCAGCCTGCACCACCACCACCATTCACCACCACTACACCACCACCAGGGCCACACCACCCCTCCCCCACCACCCCCACCACTGCCCCATGAAGGATGAGCCAGCAGTGGGATATGCAACAAGAGGCGCCCACAGGCAGATGGACAGACAGACGGACCGGCAGACATGGGCCGACTGGGAGGGACTGCCATGCCCCTGTGTTGCCCCAATGATCTATGCATTGTACAGGAAGCAGCAGGGAAGCAGAAGGCAAACAGGATGACCTTGATCTCAGAGGCTGACCTCCAGGAGAGGATGCGATGGAACAAAAGAGAGACAGAGTGTGTGGCGGCACACTTCAATATGGGCAGCGCGCAAGGATGCAGTGTTCCAGTTAGTCTTTTGTGGGTGGGGGTTAGGGGGGTGGGCACTTTTGGAGAGGGTGTGCTTTTGTTAAAGGAAACAATTTTGTTACGGCGCACAAACTCAGGAAGCAACAGGGCATATGTATTCCAATTGTGGGAATTAGTTTAAGCTGCAACATCAGATCTTTAGAACGGGTCTCTCTATTTCTCAGCCTTTCACTCTTTTGCTGTCTGATTTGTCTTTGTTTTCTCTTTTTTGTCTTTTTGTCTCTCTAACACTCACTCACTCACTCACTCACTCCTGCCTCATCACAAAAAGGCTTGGTTGGTTGATGGTGTTTTGTGTTGTGCATCTAAATGGAACACTGGTATTCTTCTCGCAAAGTGTTGTCGTGTGGGTGACTCGACGGACTCTTCAGGTATTAATGCTAATCAAAGTCTCGTGCAAGAAGGAAAATGGACCCAAGAGGAGAGACAGATGAAGAAGGTGGAAATATTTATATATATAGTATATATGCATATACATATATATATACATACGTGTACAGTGAGAATGGAAAATGCGAAACAATCCCTTGTCAGGGAAAAGAAAACAAAGAGGAAACTCTAGGGATAGATTTTTTTGAGCACCTGGCGAAAGGCGATGTTTGTTTTGGTGCCCCGAGTGAGGGACAAAGTGAGAGCGTGTTTAGTTTCCACGTGCAAGAGAGAAATGCGCTTCTCTCCCTACCTCCTCTCCCTACCTCCTCCCCAGCCCTCCGTACCTCTCCCCCCTCTCTCTTCCAGTATATTGCAACAGTATGCTGTAGCAGGGACGCCCTCGGCTCCCACCACGATACGTGAGAACGATCACACAAACTTTATACCTCAAGACTCTACCTGTAAAGATAAAAACAAAACAAACCAAGACATTATAAAAACCGACAAAAAAAAGAATCTATTTTATTTACTAGCATTATATACGAGGTGCTTTGAGCCCAGTGTCTTTAGTGATGTAGATTTTGGCTAGGCTTCTATTATTATTTACCGTTATTATTATTATTACGTATCCATCATCATTATTATTAGTATTGTCCTTATCACCAGTGTCATCATTAGTACTGTGGCTTCATGAGTGAGGATTTACGTTCGACGTCGCGTCACGTCGCGTCACGTCACGCCAGACCATACAAGCCACATATGACGCGTGGAGGGCAGGAGTTTTTGTTTGGGTCTGCGCTGCCAAGCACCGCCCCTCACCCGGAGCACTTCTGCTGGCCGCAGTGGGAGTCATTCAGGTTCTCCGGGGGTCTCCTAGTGATGTTTGATGAGGCTAATGCATTAAAAGTGGGACAAGCACCCCCGGGAACATGACGAGTGCTGCAGGCAGCCTCAGAGGCCGTCCCGATGAGAGGTGGTGTTTGGGAGGCCAGGCTTCGGTCTCGGTGGCTCAGACCACAAGCGACATGAGCGCTGGGCCTGCCGCCGCACCTCTGGCCACGTGTTGGCTCGGCCCTGCAGGGTGTAAATAAAGAATCGCACGTATGCACGCACCTTCCCTGCCCGGCCGTGAGGCAGCGGCAGCAGCGATCGGGCGGGCATCAGGTAATTCCAGTTCAGGTTTTATTATTAAACTTACGGGTTTTGGACGGGACTCAAACAGGGAGGAGGCTTCGTGCGGCCTGTTTTCTGTGGCCCATAGCAGCAGCAGCAGCAGCAGCAGCAGCAGCAGCAGCAGTGTTGCTGTCATGGGGGTTGGCGGGGGTGTTGCTGCCCCCAGCCACACCCTCACAACACTGCAGGCAAGATACATAGCTATATACATAAATATATATAATAGTATATATATATATACTTGTACACACACATTACTTGTTATTTTTGGCACAAAGGGTACTTCTGTCTCTTGTTTACTCTATCTGTATCTCTTACCTCTATTAATCTCTCTCTCTCTCTCTCTCTCTCTCTCTCTCTCTCTCTCTCTCTCTCTCTCTCTCTCTCTCTCTCTCTCTCTCTCTCTCTCTCTCTCTCTCTCTCTCTCTCTCTCTCTCTCTCTCTGGCCCCCAGTGCTGTGTTCCAGTGCTTCACGAAGTCCTCCCTCATTTGATAATATTTTCGTTACTTTTCACGTTCGACCGACCGATGCATTTCCATGTATCTTTTTGAGAAGCTGCGACGTGTGGCGGAAACGGCGCAGGGAAATTTAGCGTCGGGAAGCCGAGTGTCAGTCGACAGGTGACCGATGGTTGTGCGTCACATTAAGTACAAGTAAACAAAAAGATATAAATAAATAAAAAAATGAATACAAAAAAGATACAAACAAAAAATATATACACGCATACATACAAACAAACATGCAAATAAGACAAAGAAACAAAGTACATTCATGTTACGTACACAAGATGCTGTGTAGTGTGTGTGTGTGTGTGTGTGTGTGTGTGTGTGTGTGTGTGTGTGTGTGTGTGTGTGTGTGTGTGTGTGTGTGTGTGTGAATGGCTTCTCCACAAAGTACCAATACCTCAGACTGTATGTTGTTGTCAGCGGCCCTCTGTTGGTGTGTGTTGTGATGCTGTGGCGCTGACTCACCATGGAGCCGTGCCAGACACTGTGGCTGGCTGAGAGGCTGATGGGAGGATGGGAACACAGGTCTCTCTCTCTCTCTCTCTCTCTCTCTCTCTCTCTCTCTCTCTCTCTCTCTCTCTCTCTCTCTCTCTCTCTCTCTCTCTCTCTCTCTCTCTCTCTCTCTCTCTCTCTCTCTCTCTCTCTCTCTCTCTCTCTCTCTCTCCCAGTGTCTGTCTGTCTCTAACATCCCATCCACCCTTTGCACAAACACAAACACTTGTGGCCCATGGAACACACACACACACACACACACACACACACACACACACACACACACACACACACACACACACACACACACACACACACACACACACACACACACACACACACACACACACCCGTGCCCCCACAGCAGCCTGTTCGACCAGCAGGACCCTCACTGCGACACATACATATCCAGGGCTCCTCACTAAACGGGTACTTCTCTAAATACAAGGTTCACTCTAACAGGGTCCAGCAGGGTGCCTAGCAGGCCACCCGTGTCGTCGTGGCGCAGGGACGCTGAATTCTGCCTCCGTTGTTCCGTTTTCTTTGAGCCTCGTGGCCGCAGCGGTGTTTGGGGCTCTTGAGAAGGGCCGCCCCGTGTTTGTTTTTCCCCCTCCCCCCTCTGTCTCGTTTTTAGAATAAATTATAATTACTCTGGTCTCTTGAGCCAATTTCTTGGGTGCATCTACCTCATGTGGTCTCCTCTGTGGCTTTGTGTGACCCCTTCCACGCTGTGTTAAGGTCCTCCACATAATCAAAGTCAGGGATTGAACTTAGAGTGTCTGCTGATCAAATTCTGTGATATGTTCAATGTCTTCTCAGGATCACAGTAGATAATGGCAATCTTCCCGCGTCAATCCGGCTGGGTTTCCGAAGAGACACTTTGTACCTCGGGTTGGCACCGGCCCCCGATGGCCGGCACCGAGCCGAGGGTGTCTGCCCGGCCGCTGGCACCAGTGCCGGGCAGGCGCTGCTGGCCCCGGGTGCCCCGGCCCCCGAGGCAGTGCCGCCGCAGTCATCCCGGGAGTAGCCAGGCACGGTGGGAGGCGTCCGTCAAACCCAATGTGAATATTATCCTGCAGGTTTTAAACATTCAGGGTCACGTATTGTTATATACAGCAACTATTCTGTCAGGGGTTCTTGCAATATTCAGGTGAAGATACCATAGTTTTTGTAATTTTTGCCATGACATGCGTGCGTGGGGCCCACCCACCCCCGCCTCTGGTCAGGAGCCCCGCCCTGGCCCATGCTCACTGTGGTCTGCAGCCATGGCTCACAGCCCTGGCCACATGCTGTGGCTTGCAGCCATGCCCCAGTGCAGTGCCACGGCTGCAGCCCTCAGTGCTGTGGGATGGCACGGGGTCCCGGCCCCGGCCCATCGGCTGCGGCCCACACACCCGTGGCCCCCACGCCCGCCAGGACAGTTGCTCGTTGAGCCGGCAGTTGTGAACTGCTCAGGTGATACATTACTTGGTAATTGATAGCCATGCAAATGTTTTGCTGTTTAGATCATGTTGTGATGTTTCTCGGTAAGAGCACCATGGCGCCGGGCCAGCCGGCCGCCTCATGTTATTAGGTTCTAAGTTTTGTATTTGGGTTCGGCGGAGGCACTGCGCTTCCCTCGTCCAACATTCCGCGTGTTCCCAGACGGGGAGTGCGTGTGGCTGGACCTTTTTATAGTATTTTGTATTTGATTTTGTTAATTCTATATGAATATAGTTTTTGAGTTACTATCAGTGATAGTGTATATTTTTTAAAGTGCAAAATTTTTAAATGATTTTTCTTGTTGTGCTGCAGGGTGGGTGGTGGAGGAAGAGGCCAGGGCTCTGAGCTAAAACACTGCATAACCTAACATGACGTGACATGACATAACGTAACAGTACAGTAGAGTACAGCACAGCACAGCCCCAGGCAGGCCCTGCACGGCCCCGCCCACCAACAGTTTGGTACCAACACCCCTGGCCTCTGCCTTCCGTCCCCAGCCCTTTAAAGTTTCCAAGTAAATATATCTTAGTGTCTAACGATAAACAGTATATGGGTTTGCTGCGTACAAAACAAATAGCGTCGCCTATTTGGTGTAATACGATTTTTAACGAGACCCGTTATCACCATAGAGGATTAGGGTTCCGATAGCTTCATTATGTCCGTTGTCAGTCTCTAGTCCTCATCTCTCCATTTTAAGCGTTTGTAACCCCTGTATCTCCATATATGTACTGACATTTAATGCAAGGTTAGCAGGGCTGACTCTCTTGCTCTGGCAGCAGGACTGTGGCGACTGTGGCCTGCCTGCCTGCCCACCTGCCCGCCCACCCACCTGCCCACCCTCAGCTTTAAAACACAACCTCACTCTCTTCTCTCACAAACCTATTGCTCAATGGCACTCAGTTGACCTCCAACAGGCGCCAGGCAGCTGTGCTGGGGCCAAGCTCTCTGTGGCTGGCCCTGCACCATCCTGGCGACCCTAGACCAAGGGATGGGCAGACCAGTGTGGGCCAGACCAGTATTACTTACTGCAGACCACTCAGGATACAAGACCAAGTGGTTGAATGAACCTTGACACACAGACCTGTAGCGACAGACCAGTATTGAGACCTTGGACTGCCACACACCGCACACTCAGACACACTTGAGTACCAGACCAGTATTTGCAGCTCAGCTCTCCATGACACTCAGGCATCAGCGTGACCTTTACCTTCCCCATGTGACACTTACTGAGGATTTATTGATTTTATTTATTTGAATGTGGATGATAGTGATGATTAGGAATAGTAGATGAGTATTTGATCCTGTGTGTTCAGTGCAGTGTTTAGTTGAGGCTTGATGTGACTTGGGCCTTTATTGTATGTTATATCATGCAAGGATGGAGTGAAGGAGGCAAACCTAACATTTTCCATCAGTGAAATTTATCAGCACAAAAACCCAGCCTAACTTAACCTTTTCTTGCATATGTGTGTGTGTGCCATAACATTGTGTGTCTGACTTACTAAGGTTACTTAATTGTGAGCTGCCAAACTTCTACTTAAAGTGAATATGTTATGTATCTTAACTTCAGGTAACACTGTTGTATACCTGAGATCTTATTAACTTTAAAAACACTTATTGCACTTGAGCCAGGTACCACTAATATTTACCTGAAATTTAAAGCGATCAGTTTCTGTATCAATTTCAGATAACACTCTTGTCTAAAAGAAATTTTATTAACTTTAAAAACACTTTCTACATCTTAACCAGGTAATATTGATATTTATCTGAAATTCTATTAACTTCTATTTAAAACAAAAAGAATTAACTTCAGGTAGCACAAATATCTACCTGAGATTTAATGAGTAACTACAGGTGCAAAAATCATCCTTCTTGTATCTACTTTTATCACCAATACCTTTATTTTATCCAACTGCACATGATCAAGGTCAGAGAGATAGCCTGACTCACATACATGGTCAGGTGGCTGCTAATGAAATACCTCATACATCAAGTAACAAAGGCAGTTATTATTTTTATTGTGGAGCTGCTTCTGAAATACCTCATAACACAGTTTGTATTAGTATGAGTGCAGTGAAGTGTGTTGGGAGGATAGGTTGGGTGAAGCAGAAGTACTTTATTCTTTAGTTTTAAGTATCTAGAATATTGAATATAGTACATCATTTTCACCCTGAGGAATATAAATGATGAGAGGAAATGTAGGATGAAACAGAAGTACTTTACAGTTTCAATGCCCTCCTTCCTCAGTGTTTGCAGAAAGGAGTGACTGAATTAATGAATATAGTATATCTGTTTCACCTTCAGGAATATAGTGAGTGAGGAAACATGGGATGAAACACAAGTACTTTATAGTTTCTGCAGCATCCTTCTTCAGACTCCAGAAAGCAACAGCTAAATAATATGTAAAGTACTTTTGGTTCACTACTAATGAATGTAGTGGTGAGAAATGTCACATGAAACAGAGGTGCTTCATGTTTCAGCTGTTTTACTCTTCAAAAGTAAAGAAAGTAAGACCTGAAACATTTGTAAAGTATGTTTTAGCTTCAAAAAGTAAAGAAAGTAAGAGTTGAAACACTGTATAGCACTTTTGCTTCTCTGTTTTTCTCACCAGCACATTGCACACCAGAGCTTGAGGCAGAATAGATAGCTACAGTATTAATGCACTGACTGACTGTCTATATATTTTTATTTACCCCACCTGAGGACTTGACAAGATAACACTGCCACTGACTTCTCTGTGTATTACCATCTTAGAAATGTGAGCAAATTTATTTCTACCAAAGCTGTTATTTAGTTCTAAGATACCAGATTACTTTTTATTAGAGTAATCTGACATCTTAAAACTCAGCAAAGGTTCTGGTAAGAGATGCAACATTACTTAACTGCACATTTCATAGTGAGATGGAAATATGTAGACTGTTCAATGACAGCATTAATTAGTGGCAGTGTTACCATGTTCCTATGTTCCCTGTTGGCTACACTGCTTGACACAGTATAGGTGCTTTGAAGAGAAGCTAAGGAGACAGTACAGAACACATATTTCAGCACCTCACAAATACATTACCTTAGACTATGAAAATGTACCATGAATTGAAAAGCTAGGCAGCCTGAGAATACATTTATTCCTCAGAACTTCAGAAATATACATTAGACTATGAAAATGCATTGTGAATTGAAGAGTGAATACATTTATAGTTCACAGACACATTACCCAAAACTGGAAGTGTACTGTGAATTGAAGACAAGCTAGGCAGACTGAGAATACATTTGTATCTCAGAGCTTCACAAATACACCTAAGACTATGAAAGTGTTACCATGAATACAATGTGCCACAGTATTGCTATAAAATGAGACCATACCATGACCTACCATAGACTTGATAGAAGACATGAGTGACCAAAACAAAACCGTGCCAATGTGAAAAGAAAAGTTTATTATTGTTTATTTATTATTCATTTTATTTATTTATTTATTTATTTTATTAATTCATTTTTCTAAGCCATTCCATAAATGACTGAACCAGTGTGACTCTTGCCCTGGTTCATTATTGGTGGAGGTGTTCTGAAGACTTGGAACCAGTGAACCTCATTGACTTACTACTGACTAACCAACCACAGGCCAGTAAACCTCATAAGGGTCTTCTTTTGGGCATCTTTGGGACTTTGCAGCTGAGTATAAACAAAATAAATAATAAGGTCCCATTTTCTCTCTCTCTCTCTCTCTCTCTCTCTCTCTCTCTCTCTCTCTCTCTCTCTCTCTCTCTCTCTCTCTCTCTCTCTCTCTCTCTCTCTCTCTCTCTCTCTCTCTCTCTCTCATTTCATTTTATGTATTGATTCTCTCTCTCTCTCTCTCTCTCTCTCTCTCTCTCTCTCTCTCTCTCTCTCTCTCTCTCTCTCTCTCTCTCTCTCTCTCTCTCTCTCTCTCTCTCTCTCTCTCTCTCATTTCATTTTATGTATTGATTCTCTCTCTCTCTCTCTCTCTCTCTCTCTCTCTCTCTCTCTCTCTCTCTCTCTCTCTCTCTCTCTCTCTCTCTCTCTCTCTCTCTCTCTCTCTCTCTCTCTCTCTCTCTCTCTCTCTCTCATTTCATTTTATGTATTGATTCTCTCTCTCTCTCTCTCTCTCTCTCTCTCTCTCTCTCTCTCTCTCTCTCTCTCTCTCTCTCTCTCTCTCTCTCTCTCTCTCTCTCTCTCTCTCTCTCTCTCTCTCTCTCTCTCTCTCTCTCTCTCTCTCTCTCTCTCTCTCTCTCTCTCTCTCTCTCTCTCTCTCTCTCTCTCTCTCTCTCTCTCTCTCTCTCTCTCTCTCATCCATCATTACATACAAATGGACACAGCAGGTAAAAGACCCCCTGCTACACACACACACACACACACACACACACACACACACACACACACACACACACACACACACACACACACACACACACACACACACACACACACACACACACACACACACACCAACCTTAATACTAGTACTACCTCACACAGCCAACCACCACCACCACCACCACTACCTCACACCTTACCACCACCACTACCCACCGCCACCACCACCACCACCACTGTTCAGTGCCAGAGCAGGGAGGCCAGCACTATCATGTTGGTGTTGTAGTTGTAGCTGATAATGTGTAGCCTATGGATTATCAAGTGTTTGCAAACGGCCCAATGGCTACAGGCTCCTGGGTATCTATTCAATGCATTTTTTAGTCTCGAATATGGAAACTAATATCTATTAATAAATGAACCTAACTTAAAAAAAATAAATAAAAATTATGTCTTTTATTTACCAGTTTTCCTGTTGGTGTTGTTTTTGTTTTGTCTTGTTGGTGTTGTCTTGTTGTAGTTGTTGCGGTTTTGGTGTCTGGATGTGTTTTTTGTGAGGTTTATACTTTATCTTATTTATTTATTTATTTATCTATCTATTTATTTATTTATTTTCTTTTACTTTCTTCTCTTGGTGATTATTTCTATTGTCTTCCTTTTTCATAACCTCATACTGTTTTTTTTTTTTTATGAAATCATCTTGTTTTTCTTCATAGTAGCAATTTTTATTCCCTGACATCTTATATAAAAGTCTGATACTTTTATATATATATATATATATATATATATATATATATATATATATATATATATATATATATATATATATATATATATATATATATATATATATTATTTTATTTTATTTTATTTTATTTTATTTTATTTTATTTTTTGCTCTGCTTTTCTTTTCTCAGTGATCTTTTTCATTCCCTTTCTCTTCTGTCACAATCCTCCAATAGCCCATTACTGTTATCACCTACTTGTGTCTTTACTTTACTTTGGTTGATCTCATAAACACAAAGGATGAGCAAACAGGAACAGATGCTTTGGTCCTCACAAGGCTGCATGTAATAAGCTACCCTAAGTATTGATCATTGTAGTTATCCTCAGTGAGAGTTCAAAGGTACTGTTTAGGTTTGCTGTGACGAAGGCTGAAATAGTAGCATCTATACAGTTTTTGGGGTTACGAGGGTGGAAAAATTAAGACAAGTAGTAATTTTAAGTATATTTCTAAGGTATCATCCATAATTTTGAGATGACTAAGGCAGAAAAAGTAGAATCCTAGTGATGATTTTAATTTCAGAGGTACCACTCAAAGTTTTTGGGGTGACAAGTGGAAAAAGTTACAGGTGGTAATTTTCAATGTATTTCAAAGGTATCATCCATGCAATTTTTGGATGATGGGAGTGGAAAAAGTTAGACAGGTGGTAATTTTCAGTGTATTTCAAAGGTATCATCCATACAGTTTTTGGATGATGAGAGTGGAAAAAGTTAGACAGGTGGTAATTTTCAGTGTATTTCAAAGGTATCATCAATACAGTTTTGGGATGACAAGGGCAGATGGCTGGCTGGATGGGGTGGTGATGGATGGATGGCTGGGAGGGCTGGTGGTGGTGGTGGTGGTGATAAATTTTTAGCAAGGCTTGGAAACATGAGCTCCCCTTGTATTGATTTCCCATCATTGCTCTGGCCGTCTGTTTGTGCCTATCATCTTTAAAGTCAAACAAAAGGCAATTTTTTCCACCCATACACCTTCATAAAAAAAAAATATATATATATATATATATATATATATATATATATATATATATATATATATATATATATATATATATATATATATATATATATATATATATATATATATTCCTATTAGAATGATAATATTGGGATTTATTGGACTTACTGTGTTGTATATGAACATTGAGGTAAGTTTGTGTACGTGTGTATGTATGTATGTGTACGTATACATGCGCGTGTGTGGGGGTGTGTGTGTATGGACGTGTGTGCGCATGTGCCTGTACGGGTGTATGTTTGTATGCATATTAATAATAATTTAATCACTTTTGTCCGACGCTTTTCAATAACAAGTGCTGGCGTGTGGGCTGAGCGGCGACAGACAAACGGACAGACAGACAGACAGACGCGCAGACAGACAGACAGACGGATGGACAGGGCAAGTGGGGGAGGGAGTGTACAGTTAATCGGGGACTGACTGGAAACTATAGACCACCAAAATACACATGAAATAAAGTTGCATTGGTGTTTTATCTGGTGGTGGCCTGTCACGCCCACTTCACTTGATGCTCATGCTACCCTGCATGTGTGTCTGTCTGTGTGTGATTGCCAGACTTGTTTGTAAGGAACACGCAATATTTTGAGTGCTGAGAGGAAGGCCAGTTATAAGTATAGGGTGGAGATATGTGGAAGAGATAGTGTGGGGATGTGTGTGGATGCTAGGGAGAGGAGGATTTGAACAAGCAAGGAGGGAGTGTGGGTTGGCAGAGACAGAAGGATTGGGTTCAGAACATGTGAAAGAAATGCTACTAAGAAGAACAAGAGGTGGAAGGATAGAGTGAATGAATGTAGTTGAAAAGATGCAAATAATATGGATTTAACCAAATATTTGGATAAGGAGAGGTGGAAGATAGAGAAAAGGAGTATATGTATGGATGTTAATAAGAGGAAGAGGCATTGAACAAGCAAGTAGGGGGTGTTTGGATAGACAGAGGTAGAGGCTGAGGCAAGGAGGTGGAAAGATAGGATAAATGAGTATATATATGGATGGTAATAAGAAGAGGGTCTCAACAAGAAAGAAAATGGTTGCATAAGGAGAGGTGGAGGCTAAAGCTAGGAAGTGGAAGAAAAGAGAGGATGCTAAAAAGGCAAAGGGGTTTTAGAAGCAAGAAGAGGTGGAAGAATGGAGTAAAGGATAAAGGAGCACATGTGTGGATATGAGAAAGAGGCAGAAGATATGCTTGGCTTGATAGATGTAAAGGTTCTACCAGGAGAAACAAGGGATCTGAGAATTAGCTTTGTGACTCGGATTGATCTCCTCTCTATTTGAAAGCAAAGAAGCACGTATGGAGAAGGAGGCAGAAGGAATGTTTGGCTAGGCAGAGGTGAAGGTTCTGCCAGAAGGAATGAGGCATCTGAGAATTAATTTTATTCTTATGACTGGGATTGGTCTCCTCTCTATTTGAAAGCAAAGTACTGTGTAAGAAATGCAACACCCACATGTTAAGGAAAGACAAAGGCAACCTGTCCCACTAAAGATATGAAGGAGTAGAGCTATACAACACTTAAGGTAATTACTCTAGCTTGTCTTAGTGAAAAAAATTATGGATTAAAGTTTCATAATAAGTCAGGTAAATTTTCAAGCTTTCCTTAGTGATATATGATGAAAGAGTCACACAGCACTGAAGATAATTATCCCAGCTTACTGTAGTGAAAATATGAAGGAATAGTCACAGAACACTTCATAATAGTACTTCAGGTAACTATCCCATCTTCCTCTTAATAAAAATAGGAGTCGGTCTTCATAATAGTACATGAGGTGACAATTATATTAAAGCATAGAGGATACAGCATTAAAGTGTCTTCTCAAGGTAATACTTTAAATAAGGGAATACTGGTACTTCAGATTACATCATGTATGGTCACTGATAACAAAAAATAAGAAAGATAAGAGGGAAATCAAGCCAGAATGTGTATGAAGTTTGCTGTGTATTGAATCAAAGTATTTTCAGAAAGTAATAGTTAAGCATGGGAATAGTTATTAGTTTATTTCCATATAAGAATGAACAATAGGAAGCTTTGAAGATGCATCTCCTCCTCCATAAGCTTAAGTTATAAGTAGCATACAAGACTAAGCTTGAATCAGGAAATAGAAAGCTTAGAGTGCACATCCTCATTATAAGCTTGATATGAGGAATATAGAAAGCTTATGAGATTTCTTCCTTATAAGCTTGAATCATTATTGTAGCTTACATGGCACATCCCTCTCATTATAAGCTTGAATCAGGAAACAAAGCTGTCAACACTCCCTCATTTTAAGCTTGAACGGAAAAATATTATTGGACGTTTGTGATTTCTATTATAAGCTTGAATCAGGAATTGTGACAAGTTTGAACCATAAAGTTTTCTAATGGTGTACAGGAAGGTGAGTTGTATTTGAATTATTAAAGTTATGCATCTAAACTATGTATATTTGATGTATTTTTATGTATTTTCTTTCACTTAAAGCCTTGTATGTATATAAGTATAATAGCATGTATAGAGAGGATTGTATTATTATTATTATTATTATTAATGTGTTATAAATCTAAACTACAATATATATTTATTATAATTATTTATCTATATCTATATCTATTTGCTTATTTATTTATTTATTTATTTATTTATCTATCTATCTATCTATCTATCTATCTATATATTTATTTAATATTGTACTCTGTGCATCTTGTTTATGTTCCGTGTAATGTGATGTGATGTATAAATCAATAGATATTAATTAGGGGGTTTAGGGAATGGCTGGCTGGCTTTGATTCTCTCTCTCTCTCTCTCTCTCTCTCTCTCTCTCTCTCTCTCTCTCTCTCTCTCTCTCTCTCTCTCTCTCTCTCTCTCTCTCTCTCTCTCTCTCTCTCTCTCTCTCTCTCTCTCTCTCTCTCTCTCTCTCAGCAGCATTCAGTAAGATCAAACACCACACATACACTTTCAGATCTCTATACATAGGATCAGATTCCACGTGTACGATTGGGAAAACTTAGCTGATATAAACCTGAGTGATGAAAATGCGAAACATTGTATGTGTGTGAGAGAGCATTTAACATTTTCCTTATGCTGTCAAAATAATTCACCTGTTTTCCTTTATTTCTCCCCTTTTTTAATGCATTTCTTACACCAGGTTAGCTTCAGATCTCATTGGTAACAGATTGACATGTTCTTTTTCTCTCTCTCCCTCCGCAGATTCTCCACTCGGACCCACAGCACCAGATGAACTCTCTCAGGGTAAGTACAGCTTGTGGAACCTTCTGTCTTGTCACCCCAACACACACTCACTGCCTCTCAGCCCCACAAGTCCCCCTCCCCTTCCCAAACGTCCCCCTTAAACTTGTCTGTGCCCTTGGTTGGTTGTGTTTATGTTTGGCAGGGTTATTTATTCACATATCAGGTTATATTGCGATGCCAGACGTGTGATTGGGTTCTTGAAATGCTCAGGTGTCTTGTTGGCTACTTTCATGAGGCTGTAGTTGAAGTTATTGTTGTTTTCAAGGATGCTTTTCAAGTGATAGTGATTATGTATTATCATTGGCTAAAACATTCTTATTAGCTATTTTCATCAGGCTGTAGTTGAAGTTATTGGTGTTTTCAGGGGTGCTTTTTCATGATTATTGGTAGTTAACTAGGATTCTTTGTCATCATTGGGTAAAACATTCTTATTTACTTTCATCAGGCTGTAGGTGAAGTCATTTGTGTTCAGTAGCATCTGAAAATTCATAGGTATTGAAGGTGTAAAGGGTAACTAGCTAAACAGTTAAAGGTCTGGCCACTGGACCATACTCCTGACATTTTCCGGGTTCGATCCTGGCTGGGAGTACCTGGGACAGGCCACTCTGAGGTTCTCACAGCCTTGAAATGGGCACCAGTCAGTTAAAACAGAACATAAAGGTAGAGGAAGAAGGAACTGATGCCCTACCCCAAGAATTCTTGGGTCTGAGTCCTGGTCATGGCTGGAATTTTCCTGGGATTGGCTGCTCCTAGATCCATCCTGGCTTGAAGTAGGTACTGGTTAGGTAAAGCAGGGAACATAAAGGTGGTGGAGAAAGGAAATGTCCTTCCTATCCTATATACTGATGCTGAGGAAGGGTGATGCTACCTGCCCTATGTAAACTCCCCATTGAGTACAGCTTCGTTGATACATATGGTATCCTTGCATCGCTCAGAACTCTACACTACACCTTCAGAATGTGCTCTAGATCACTTATAATCAATCAAGTTGTGAAATTCAAACATAAATACCCAGAGAAATAAACTAGTCACTAAATTTTCTTTCTTGTTAATCTGAGAAAGAGAAACTTGCCAAATTTTTCTTAGCATCATTCAGTGTACTCCTGGAATACACCTGTCACCCTCGTTGTCACCCTCGTTGTCACCCTGGAAGCACTCCATCACACGCCTGGCATAACAGTAGCATTCCTGAGGTACTTGTTTGCACCCTCAGAGGAGGACTTTGTCATCGCTGGAGAACCCACTCACTCCTGTGTCATCTGTGCCCCTCAGAGTCCATCACAACCACTAGTGTAACAGTGATGTCCCATCCCAAGAACAGGCTGACCATAACACTTACGAGAGTCTATAGAGAGAACGTTATGTTTTGACCCTTGTGTGTTCAGAATACACCACCACAACTCCATTACAACTTATAGTGTGAAATAAACATCCTTTACGGTCTCAAGGACAGGCAATAACTATAACAGTTGTGAGAAGGTATTTTTCTCAACCCTTGTGAGAGGTTATGCTTTATTTTTTTTATTTTTTTTTTATTTAGTTATTTAGTTATGTCTTTTGTAGTCCTTGTGTGCTCAAAATAGTTACAACTCCATTGCAGACTAGTGTAACAATAACATCCCATTACAATCTCAAGGATAGGCTGTAACTACAACACTTACGAGAAAAGGTTGTGCTTTAACCCTTGTGTGTTCAAAGTACTCATTACAACACATTACAACCCCATAACAACTTGTAGCATAACAGCAACATCCCTTTACACTCTGAAGAACATGCCGTAACCATAACACGTGAGAACGTTGTATTTTAACCCTCATGTGCTCAAAGTACATTACAACCTCATAGACAGAACCATAACACCTTATTCATCCAGAGAGAAGGTTCATTTTCTCCCCTGTGTGCTGCCCCCAGTCCATCCCTCCCTCCATTCCCTGTACCTTCCTTCATTGGGCACTTAGTGTGTGTTGGGCGTGTGTCAGAGGAAACCACACCAGCAACCAAACCCTGCACACCGCAGTTCAAGTCTTGCATGCACTGACGTCTCCTGTTCTCGCCGTAAGAAATCCTCTAATTGTAAGCACAATTCTGTGTCGCCCAGTGGTGTGTATTCTCAAGCATTTTGCCGGCTTATCTCGACTACTTCTTCAGGCTCCAGTGGATGTTTTTGTTTTGCGGGGGAAGGGATTTCAAGGGTGTTTTCATGAATTTAGTGTGAGTTTAACTGGTGGATGTTATTTGGGTTTTCAAGGGTGTTTTCATGATTTAGTAGGCTTCAGTGAAAGTTACTGGGGTCTCCAAGGGTGGTTTTAGGATTGTAGTGATAGTTTATAATGCTATAGTGGAAGTTAGTGAGCTTTTCAAGTACTTAACAGGCTTGAGTGGAAGTTATTTTAGTTATTATAGGTGTTTTCATAATAAGAAAAAAGCTCAGGTATAAATTATTGGGGTTTTCATGATTCTAGTGATAGTTTATGAAGGCTACATGTTAGTTGAACAAGGATTCTGCATCACTGATAGGACTGTAGTCATGTGTGCAGCCTTTGAGAAGAGTCGTGATAAGAGGACAACAATGCCTTGCAGAACACAAGCCGGTGTGTTGCGTCGCTCATCTTTCACCAGTGTGTTGCCTTGAGTCCAGTGTTCGTCAGTGGCCAGTGCTTAGCTGTGAAATCTTAATGAACTGCTGATGTTTTCAATTCCAAACGTGCTCTTACTAATTACCCTAAGACAAGTTAAGGGAAATTATCATTCGTTGCCAATTGGATACGTCTAACCCAGTACAAGGGAAGTACATAACAATCAGTTATCATTTATGCTCTGTGTGGTTTCCCCTGAAAAGAAATTACCATTTTCTTTAATAATGCCCTGTAGTAATAGAGTAACCTAGGCTTGGGCAGGCTGTACCCTCCCTCCCCACACCCCTACCAGTGCTCAGGGAGAGGGGGAGAGGGGGGTAAGCTGGGGTACGTTCGGTTGGTCCACGGTAGAGCCGAGGAGAGCTAGTCAAGCTTAATATACCGTGGCACAGGTGAGGCAAGTGGTGGGCAGGTGCTCCACTACCTCGCTATCCCCGCCATGTTATAGCTGTGTTGCAAACGTGTTCTGAAATGAGTGTTTCGTGCTCCTGTGTGTGCCTGACCCCCACACCACATGGCCCCTCAAGGTGGTGTGGTGCCTGTGGTGGGGTGTGGTGGGGTGGAGTGCCAGGCTAAGGGGTTAGTGCCACTCCACCCCCACCTGTTACCTGTTAGCCGAGCAGTGCCACATAGTGCTGGTGGGTGTGTGGCACTGGTGGAGGACGGTGCTTGCGTCCGTGCCCCTTGCATCCTCTCAGTGCCATAAGGAGAGCCGCTGGAGTGCCATATAGCAATTCTTGTTTGTTTTTTTAATATGTTTTTTAATTTTCTGGCCAGCAATTCGTCTCGTCAGATACACAAGTTTATTTTATTTTATTTTCTTCCTCCATTCGTAAAGTTTAGTGAAATGCAACTTGGTGAGGGAAGCTTTTGAAACTTTGAGTATGTCGCCCATTCCTTCATTCATTCATGCATTCATAACTTTTCTTTCTTAGTTAAGTTTTTTGTTCTTTTGTCTATTTTGTTTTGTAAAGAGGGAAATGTAACTTGGTGAGAAAACCTTGAAAATACCTCTATGTTATCCATTCATTTATTTGTTCTTTTGCTCATTCATAATTTATAATCTCTATTTTTAGTTAAGGGAAATGCAACTTAATGTGGGAAACTTTGATGAAACTTACTGTTGCTACCCACTCTCACTCCTTTCCTCATTCATGATTTGTCATTTTGTAATCTTTGTTCTTTCGTGTTTTTGTTTTATAAAGTTTAGAGAAATGCAGCCTGGTGAGGGAAACTTTGAAAGATATCTATAAATGACACCTAGTAATTTATTCCTCCATACATTCATAATTTGTCTTATTTCTTTTCCTATTTATTTATTTATTCATTTATTTATTTATTTATTTATTTATTTATTTATTTATTTATTTATTTATTTATTAAGTTAGGGAGATGAAACCTGATGAGAGAAACTAAAGATATATCGCCATGTGCCACCTATTTATTCATTCTTTTTCATTCATTCATTCATTCATTCATTCATTCATTCATTCATTCATTCATAACTTGCAATTTTTACATCATTTCTATTCTTTGTCATTTCTTGTTTTGTAAAGTTGAAGAAAGTATAACATGGCAATGAAAACTTTGAAAAATACTTACATACACCATCTTTTCATTCATTCATTCATTCCTTCATTCATTCATTCACAATTTATCATGAATGACATTGAAAGGTAGTGGTGGTGAAGGGGCTGGGTCTATAACAGTAGTGAAGGGATATATTGTGGTGTTGTGTAGTGTTGTGGTGAAAGAAAATTATGTTGTAATGGTGTTGGTGGGGTGGCAGGGGTGGTGGTGATGAGGGTGTATTGTGGTGAATGGAATTAATGTTTTAATGATGTTGGGGGTAGTAATATGAAGAAGGGGGATGATGGTACTGTTGGTGGGGGGTGATGTGGGGGGTATCACAGCGTCTTGCAATTTATACAGAAGGTAAGAAAACACGATATTTATTTGTGTATGCATATATGTATTTGTGTATGGTGATGATAATAGCAGTGGTGGTGTACAGTATGGTGTGATAGTGGTGAAGTAATAATGATACTGTGATGGTGATTGTAATGATGATGTGGTGGTGGTGTGGTGATGATAGTAGTAATGGGGTAAGAGTGTAGTGGTGATGGTAGTGGAGGTGTGGTAATGTGGTGGTGTGGTGGTAGTGTGGCAGTGATAGTAGTAATAGTATAAGTGTGGTGGTGATGGTGGTAGTAGAGGTGTGGTGGTGGTAATGGTAGTGATGGTGATGGTGGTGGTGGTGTGGTGGGCTCAGCCTCCCTCCCTCACTGTTCCAGCCGTGCGGACAGTGGTGGCAGCAGTGGGGGCGGAGGAGACCATCACCCCTTCCCCCACTACCCGTGCCGCACCCCCTCCACAGTGGTGGGGGCAGGGGGGAACTGCAGCACTGTCCCCAGCAGGATGGGGCACGGCGGTGGCGCTGCAAGAGGTGTAACCTGCGGGGACATGAGAAGCGAACCAGACTGAGGTGTAGGCAGTGTTGTGTGGCCCTGTGCCCCCCTGCTTCACCCACCACCACAAGGAACCACTACTCTACCACAACTGACCCCCACTACCACCAGGAACCCCTCTACTCCACCCCAACTAATGCCAACCAGCCCCAGCTAGTCTGTCACTACCAGTCTGAGGTGTGCATGGTGTTGTGTGGCCCTGTGTCCCCCAACTTGCCCCACCATCATCAGGACTCTGTTTTACCCCAAGTAGCTTCATCTAGCCTCCACCACCACCAGGACTCACTACACCACCTCAACTAGCTCCCAACTAGTCTCCACTACCACCAGAATCCCCACTAGGCTGTCAGTCTCTGCTTCACCCATCCCCAACACAGCCCATTATTGTACACCAGTTAACCTCATCTACCCACCAAGACCCCCACTGGTAGCTAGGACAATTACTAGAACCCCCCAACTAAACTCCCATCCCCACAAATCAACACCATCATCACTTGCTACACTAACCTAAACTTCATCCCCACAACCTCTCCTATGAACACCACCTCCACCACCACCAGCCTCCCCCACACCACTAGTCATCCAAAGAGTGAATAAGAATAAAGGGATGATTGAGACTGTGCATGAGAGTGGCTGCAGTTAATGATGAAAATAACCAGAAAAAGAAGGAAAGAAAGGTGAAATTGTTTATCATTACTGTTCTGTGCTTGTATCTTGCCTCTGACGCTGCCAACTGTCCCAAAACGAAGACCCTTGAAAAGAAATAAGAGAAAAACTGTTATTTCATCTCCATTCCTCTTCATTACACAGTGACCTCTATCATTCCTCCTCCTCCTATCATTCTTCCTCCTCCTCCTCCTCCTCCTCCTCCTCCTCCTCCTCCTCCTCCTCCTCCTCCTCCTCCTCCTCCTCCTCCTCGCCATCAATCCAGAATAAAGATAAACAAACATGGGTACTTACATAATTATCAGTGGACCCCGACAATTTTTTCCCTCCCTTTTTTTTTCCCCCTTCCCCCCCCTCTCTCTCTCTCTCTCTCTCTCTCTCTCTCTCTCTCTCTCTCTCTCTCTCTCTCTCTCTCTCTCTCTCTCTCTCTCTCTCTCTCTCTCTCTCTCTCTCTCTCTCTCTCTCTCTCTCTCTCTCTCTCTCTCTCTCTCTTTCTTTCTTTCTTTCTTTCTTTCTTTCTTTCACATGCTTTCCAAGGAGTTAATATTTGGGGAGGTAAGAGTTGTTGTTGTTGTTATTGTTGTTGTTGTTGTTGTTGTTGTTGTGTATTTTTGTTTATTTATTTTTGTTGTTTGTTAGTGTGTGTGGGTGTGGGTGTGAGAGAGAGAGAACTTCTGTGTGTGTGTGTGTGTGTGTGCGTGTATAATATATATATATATATATATATATATATATATATATATATATATATATATATATATATATATATATATATATATATATATATATTTTTTTTTTTTTTTTTTTAAGTAGTCATATATTTGTTTCACTTTTCTTTATTTTTTGTTTTATTTATTTAAATATATTTTTACTTTTATTGTGTTTTAATTTTGAAAGATAAAGTGTATTTTGTTTTCTTGTATGTTCTTTATTGTGTATGCATGAGAGAGAGAGAGAGAGAGAGAGAGAGAGAGAGAGAGAGAGAGAGAGAGAGAGAGGTGCTCTGTTCTGTATGTTCAGATAAAAAGAATAACATTTTGATTGTTAATGAGCAATAATAAGAAGAAAATCCAATGTAGTGATGGAATTATGTGAAAAGTAGTGATAATTGTAAAGAGGAAGAAAGAAGGATGATAGTGAATAATAATAATAATAATAATAATAATAATAATAATAATAATAATGGGAATATAAAGCAAAGTAACATCAAATAATGATAATAATAGTAATAGTAATAATAATATATACATACATACATACATATATACATAAACCAAGGTTGTCTCCCCCAAAAAAGGGTAAATTGATAAAGAAATAATAATAATAATAATAATAATAATAATAATAATGATGATGATGATGATGATGATGATATCAATAAAAACAAAGTAACTTTAAAGATACACATGAGTGCAAGTATGGTAGAGGCCTATCAAATCACTAGGCCTACTGCTGAGGTACAGAGAGGCCCAACTAAGCCTAAAGAAATTATTAATAAGGCTGTGCTCTCACTGATTAACAAACCATAACAAAAGAAAGGAAACTAATTCAGAGATGAGACAAACAAACTAACTTGACCCCCTCCTGTCAAAACACAAGGTAAAGACAGACAGACAGGTAAATAAACACCTTCATTTCTCATAAACTTAAAATAAAAACACAGTAAATAAGTAAAGATGAGACTTAAACAAACAAATTGAACTCACTCCATCAAGAGACAAGTAGACAAAGACAAAATAGAAAAAAAAAACTCAATCATTTCAACATAAAAATATATATACATATATAATAACTTGGTGTTTAGAGATAAAGAAAAAAAGAAAAAAAAACTTGGTATTCAAAGATGACACACACACAAGGAAACAAAGTCTTTCCTCCCTCCTGTCTGTCCAAACACAAGGTAAAGACACGTGGCTGGTGTGGTCTTGCTGAGCCGTCTGTGCCGTTGCCGCCGCTGCCGCCGCCGCCCCCAGTGACCGTCTGTTTTGCTACTTTCAGGCACCTTCGCGCGCCTGGTAGCAGACCACATGGGGGCGGCGGGCGGGGCACAGCGGCCACCGGGGCAGGGCAGATCCCCGAGTACCTCCAGGTCCCCGGGGCAGGGCATATCCCCAGGGCTCATGCGCTCCCCAGGCTCCCCAGGGGGTATCCCAGCGGGTATCCCAGGGGGTGTCCCAGGGGGTATCCGAGCCAAGCCAGTCACCCCACACCTCCCCCAGGGCAAGGCAGCAGTGTTAAGGTCCCCAGGGGCTGGCCGGTCCCCCTCCCCATCACTCAGTCAGTCTCTCACCCCATCCCCTCTCTCCACCTTTCTCCCTGGGTTCACTCCCCCATCCACCAACCCAGCCACCACCCCCACCTCCACCACCACCTCAACCAGGAATGCGGTAGGGGTGGGAGGCGTGGTGGTGGGGGCGGCAGTAGGCACCCCACCCTCGTCATCGCCCATAGTGTGTGATATCTGCCACAAGACTTTCACATCGCGCTCAAACCTTAACAAACACAAGCGCGTCCAACACTCAGGCGAGGAGTACGTGTGTCCAATCTGCCGCCGGACTTTCAGAAACAGGTACTACATCAAGGAACATGTCCTCCTCTGCTCCACCGCCTCACAGAAGAAGGCCAATGCTGCTGCCGCTGCTGCTGCCATGCTTGGTGATGGCAGCAAGGGCGAGGAGGGTGACAGTGGTGGTGGTGGTGGTGGTGGTGGTGGGGAAGAGCAACCCACTGATTTGGTTTTGAGACGGACTGCTTCACCCACCTAGCTACTTATTGCTATTACTGCTACTGCTACTGCTGCTATCAATACTACCACATACTAGCTTTTCTGCTGCTACTGTTACCACACACACCACTATAGCCTCTCATCACTATACTATTTTTCTGTCACCATTAAGGACTACTGACAATACTACTGCACAATAGCTTTTCTACTGGTACTGTTACTTTGTACCATCACTATCACCACTCACCACAATCACCACCACTATCAAAACTACAATTTTTCTGTATTTTTGTCACTATAAACTACTACTACTACTACTACTACTACTACTACTACTACTACTACTACTACTACTACTACTACTACTATCATCTACCATCAGTGCCACCCACTGCAGTCATTACTACACTACTATTTTTCTATCACCATAAACTACAACTTTTACTACAACTATTGCTGTCTCCTCCTCCCTCTCTTCCGCACACACATACAGCAGCAGAATAGTGTGGTAGGGCTGTGTGATAGTGATACAGTAGTAGCTTCCAGCCCACACTGACCAGGCACTTAGTTACAGTGCCTTAATTAGTGCCTTAATTGCTCAAGGGAAGGACATTCAAAGGAACTGTTTGTCAGGGTCACCCACACACCCACCCTGGCTATCCCTCTGCTCCCTACACCCGCACTCAGCCACACGCACCCACCCAGCCCTATTGTGGGTGTGGGTGTGGGTCTGGCAAGATCTCACAGGGTTACAAAGAGAGGAGAAAGTTGTATACAGGGAAATAAATGACAAATACTCACTGTGGATGGAAATTAGTTGAAGGGTTGCTGGGAAGTTTTGTGTAGGAGTGAGGAGAGAAGTGGGGGTGTTGTATTAAAGTGAATGGGAGATTGGAAAGTTTTGTGGATGACAGGAGAGAAATGGGGGAGTTTTTGTATTGAAATGAAAGGGAAGTGGGAAAAATTTTTAAAGAGAGAAATGGGAGTTTTGTACTGAAATAAATGGAAGATTGGAAAGTTTTTAAGGAGTGAGGAGAATTGGGAGATTTTTGTAATTTTTGTACTGAAATTAGAGAGGAATGGGAAAATTTGATGCAGGAATGAAGAGAAGAAGAGGAAGTTTTGGTAGAGAAACAAAACAGGAATGGGAAAATATGATTGAGGAATAAGAGAGATGGTAAAATTTTCATACAGAACTTAAGGAATGGGAGTAAAACTTTATCTTTGAAGCCAAAATTAAAAAGAGGACAAAGTAAAATGGAAAACTCTCACAAAAGCCAAAACAGGAAAATGTGATGAAAAGAACCAGAATGCAGGAAATGAAAGAAAGAAAGTAGGAATGGGGAAGAGGAGACAAAGAATGAAAGGAAATGAAAAAGAAAAGACAAATTAGGAAGAGGAAAGAATTATTATCATTATTTGCTCATTGTTTTCTTTATTTATTATTAGTATTCTTTATAAGTCTGTTCCAAGTGAGTTTTATTGTTTATTTCTCAGATATTTTAGATTTAATTTAACTTGGCTTTTTTCTATTATTGTATTTCTCTCTCTCTCTCGCTCTCTCTCTCTCTCTCTCTCTCTCTCTCTCTCTCTCTCTCTCTCTCTCTCTCTCTCTCTCTCTCTCTCTCTCTCTCTCTCTCTCTCTCTCTCTCTCTCTCTCTCTCTCTCTCTCTCTCTCTCTCTCTCTCTCTCTCTCTATTTAGTTTTTACTTCACTTTAGTTTGTCTCCTCTTTCTCCACCTCCTCCCTTCCTTCCCTTCCCTTCTTTTTTTCCCCTTACCAAAATATTTAAATGCTCCTAGATCATACTCATGTGTGTGTGTGTGTGTGTGTGTGTGTGTGTGTGTGTGTGTGTGTGTGTGTGTGTGTGTGTGTGTGTGTGTGTGTGTGTGTGTGTGTGTATAGACATTGACACGTACATGACTTCCTTCTTGTGCACGCTACAATAAAAAGACAGTAGGTTATGTTGATATGCTATGTATATTATTATTATTATTATTATTATTATTATTATTATTATTATTATGAAGTAAGAAAAAAGTTGACAATTATTATTATTATTATTATTATTATTATTATTATTATTATTATTATTATTATTATTATTATTATTATTATTATTATTATTATTATTATTATTATTATTATTAAGTTTCTTCGATGTATTACTTTACACTACTTACGTACTTTTATTTTTCTGTTTTGTAAGTAAGTTTTTATTTTATTGTCTATGAGGAAATACTTCATTGGCTTCCTGTCCCTTTGTGTGTGTGTGTGTGTGTGGGTGTGTGTGTGTGAGAGAGAGAGAGAGAGAGAGAGAGAGAGAGAGAGTGAGTTATATTTCCATTGTTCTTTTGACATTAAAATTAATTATCACATCCCCCTCTTCCTCTTCCCATTGTGGTAAAGATTCTCTCTCTCTCTCTCTCTCTCTCTCTCTCTCTCTCTCTCTCTCTCTCTCTCTCTCTCTCTCTCTCTCTCTCTCTCTCTCTCTCTCTCTCTCTCTCTCTCTCTCTCTCTCTCTCTCTCTCTCAAAAGTTGATTATGTTTTTTCCATTAATAAATTTTCCGGTGTGTTTGTTTTTTGGTTTTATTTGTCTTGATTCCTTGGCGACGTGATGGTTGTGATGGTTGTGGTGCTCGGAAATGCACTATACTTTGAAACGCACAGCAAACTAAACTTACATTATTTCAAACGAAACTTGGTGAATGATATGATGTCCACGTTCCTGAAATGCATCCTGGTTTGATATGTATGACAGATTAACATAGTATTTCTGGCAACACTTAATGCTATAATGCTCTTTGTCTTGCAACGTGCAGCACACTAACATACACTACTTCAAACAGAACCTTGAGTTAATGTGACGATGTTGTTTTGAAATACATCTTGTTTTGAAATGCACAACAGACTAACGTACAGTATTTTAAAACAGAACCTTTAGTCACAATTACAATGCTCATGTTTTGAAATGTGCTTTAGACTAAACTTGTATTTCCAGCAAACTGTACTTCCATCAAAACTTTTACTTAATTATAAGATACTGGATTATTAAGAAAAGGAAATAATCTGATATCTTATGAACCAGTAATGTTTTTTTCAGTACAATACAGTGAATATCCTGCACATTTCAGAAGACACGAATACATTGACCAGTCAGTGAGTAAGAGTATCAGTCACCGGCAGTGTTATCTTGGCCCTGTCTCCATGTCCCTGTGTCCCCATGTCCCTGTGCTTCCAAGTCCCTGTGTTCCCAAGTCCCTGTGTCCCCATGTCCTTGGGCAGCCAGATTACTGTGACATTTTCTGCTTCACTATTATAAAGGAATATTGTTTGGGGGGTGAAGGGAAATGTTGTGATGTGGTGATGGGTGTGGGAATGTTATGGTCACATGGGAGGGATGAATGGTGATTGGAGGGACTTACTTGTGATGTGATTGTGTGGGAATGTTAGTGATGATATGGGAGGGAATGATGGTGCCATGGGAGGGAGTTTTTAATGGTCATGTGTTGGTATGGGAGGGAATTTTAATGGTGACATGGTGGTATGGGAGTGTTATTGGTGACATGGGAGGGAACGATGGTGACATGGGAGGGAGTTTTAATGGTGACACGATGGTTTGGGAGTGTTGATGATGATGTGGAGCGTTATAGTGATATGGTGTGGGATTGTTATTGTGATATGGTTGGGAGTGTTTTATCTGTGTACAAATCACCCATTTGTTGTTAAGCCTCACCCATTACTCTTGAAAAGCATAACCATTACTCCATTAATATTACTTGTCCCTTCATTACATAACCTTTTCACCCATTAAAATCACTCATTCCCTTATTTCTATACCCATTAAAAAATATAATTACCAGTCTGACCATTTCTTCATATAATGACTTACCCATTATTGAAAGTGCATTTTATTAGTCTGTAAAAATCACCCATTATTTAAGAGAGAGAGAGAGAGAGAGAGAGAGAGAGAGAGAGAGAGAGAGAGAGAGAGAGAGAGAGAGAGAGAGAGAGAGAGAGAGAGAGAGAGAGAGAGAATAAAGTACATACTTGAAAATTAAATTAAAATGTTGGGGAAGATTTTAGAAAGGAGTGAACGTTTAACATTTAATAATATACAAGACTGTGTGTGTGTGTGTGTGTGTGTGTGTGTGTGTGTGTGTGTGTGTGTGTGTGTGTGTGTGTGTGTGTGTGTGTGTGTGTGTGTGTGTGTCTTAGCTCCAATTACAAAAACTTTACAGAAGAGGCACTAAACACAATGAATTACTAATAAATTCTGTACCATCTGCTGATGTGAGTGGTGTCTGCAGCATTGATGTAAACAGAAAGCATTGAGGAAGACAGAAGGCAGTTTTTTTGTTGTACCTTTTAACATAAACAGTAGACTTTTATATACATAAGAGAAGGGAAGCGTTTAAGTGTTCATTGTACCACTCAGTATAAACAGAAAGCTTTCACAGATACAAAAGAAAGGATGCTTTTTTGTTGTACCATTCGACATAAGGTTCTGATGAAGATAATTGTAAAGAAGTGTTTGTTTTACCATTTGATATAAACAGGGTAGAAGAAGGGAAGTGTTTGTTGGGTCTGTCACCTTTAGTGGGCCTTTTTTCGTTGGCTTTTTGTTCCCCTTTGCCAGAGCACCACTTACGTAAAGAAAAAGAGGGGACTTCTACACCTTCAACTCATGCAGAGATAGTTATTAGTATGAGAATATCACCACACCACACTGTCTAGGTTGGCATGGTGTGGCAGAACAGCTGGTGTGACTGGCAGGTTCTGGGGCAGTGATGTGTATTGTCATAACTATCAGAGTGTTTGGTGCTGCTAACATAACCACAGCATAAACCCATGTTGTCTGGCCTTGCTGTGGCATTGATCATAGTTACCTCCTAGTGTTTGTGAGATTGTTGTTGCCCTTATTCTTCTTCTTTAGCCATTTTCCCTAGAGGGAACAGTTGGCACCATGTACAAGTCTCCTCCAGTTGTTTTTGTCCCATGCATCTTCTGTGACTCCCATCCTTTGCAGTTCTACTACAGTAACATCCCTCCATCTCTCTGTCTTCCCCTTGTTACCCTGTGGAACCCCAGAATTCCCTCATTAGGTGGTTCAGAGTGGATGACGTGGATGCTGAATGGATGAAGCACGCTGGAAGAGACACCAGTCAAGGCAAGTAGCTGGAGTGACCTGGAAAAAAATAGGTCTTGCACATTGGAAGGAAGTATTTGTTTTGTTTGAAGGAGGCACACAAGAAGGATTATAAGCAAGAGTGACAAAGTTAGACATCTTTTATACTGAAGGAAAGTACTTTGTTGCAAGGAGATGAAAGCAAAGGAGTGACGGAATTAGAAGTCTTGTATACTGAAAGGACGTGGCTCTTGTTTTTGTTTCAAGAAAATCAAAGGTTCATAAGCAAGACTGACACCATTAGAGGTCTTGCAAACTGGAAAGCAAAGGATTATAAGGAGACCAATAAAGTTAGAAAGATACCAGTACTTGTTATGTATGAAGGAGGTAAAACAGAAGGATTACAAGCAAGAGTGACAGCAGCGTGAAGAACAGGACACCCTTGGAAGGAAGATGACAGTGCTTGTACTGTGTCAGTGGCAAGGAGTGTTTGCTGGCACCTGATAGCTGGCTTAATCACTGTGTCTGCCTGTGCTGCAAGGAAGAACACCACTGAGGGAGTTGGGTGAAGAGGAGAAGCAGGAATTAAAAACAAGTTTAGGAAAGAGTTACATTAGTTAGATTCATAGGCAGTTAAGAAGTTATAGAAGTAGTGTCAGTGTAGTGATAGGTGAGTTTAGAAATGTTCTCAGGTATAGTAGAGCTGGCTGATAAAAAGTGATTGTGGCTTAGACCAGTAAAAGAAAAGTTTGAGGAGTGAAATTAGATTGATAGGCAGTAAAATATATTATACAGTTGGTGTTAATTAGAATATGGTTCATTTAAGTATATAGACAGTGAAGAAAAAAATATAGAATTATTATTGATTATATTATTGTTTACTTACATTTATAGATGGAAAAGAAAGATAGAGTCACTGTTAATTAGAATGTTGATGTGATTTTAAAAATTTTCTCAAGTATAATAGAGCTGGCTGGAAAAAAAAAAGTAACATGTGACTTAGCCCAATAAAAAAAAAATACAAAAATGCAAAAACAAAACAACAACAGTATTCAGAATGACACACTCCCTACATGACTGGAAGAGACTGTGACCCATGAAAAAAAAAAGATAATTCCTTACATATACTAAAATAAAAAAAAATAAAAAAGATAAGCTCTCTTCTCTATTAGTCAGTCTTGCCTTTCCCTTGACTCTCCCTCCTTCCCCCTCTCTCTCTTTCTCTCTGTCCCTTGCTCTAACTGATAAGGCTCGAAGTGTAGCAAATGAATGGGTGTAATAGATGAATTTTCTCTCATCTCTTTGCAGGTGGGGGTGGAAGGCTTTTCGGTAAGTCTGAAGAGAAGACGAGCATCATGATTTCCCTTACTCACTCATTCACTCACTTGACTTCACACACATGTACACTTTTATTCTATCTTTCTTCTCTTCTCTTATCTGTTGCATCTTCTCTTCTCTTATCTGTTGCATCTTTGGTTTCTCTCTCTCTCTCTCACTCTCTCTCACTCTTGCTCTCGCTCTCTTTCTCTGTGTTTTGTCTGTCTTTGTCTCTCTTGATCTCTCTTCTTCATCTCAGGTAGATTAGGTTTAGTTGGTTGCTTTTTATTTATTTTATTTTTTTCTGTTTTTCTTGGGTTTTTATGTCTTGTTGATTAATTTAATTTTTATTTTTTATTTTGTTTGTTTATTGTTTTATTTTGGTTTATTCTTGATTTTCTTTTATTTTTTTCTTGTCTTTTTATGGTTGTTTGGTATTCATTATTTTTCTTTTTTCTTTCCTTAGGGAGTAAATTTCTTTTTTCAAAGGATTGATTTTTCATTCATTTTTCGTAGATTTAGACTTCCTATGTGTCTTTTCACTTTTATTTATTTTTATTTTTTCTTCATTCTTATCTGTCTTATCTCGCTTATCTGGTTTTATGAGTTGTTTCTGCCTCTTGGTCTGTCCTGTCACACACACACACACACACACACACACACACACACACACACACACACACACGGGATAAAGTTAAGACCAAGAGGAGTGAGAGAGACATTGCAATATATATCTGATGAACATAGAGAGCAGTCAGCCAGCCAGTCATTGAGGCAGTAGTGTAGCAGGGCAGGCAGGGCGTGAGGGTGACAGGGGAAGGTGACAGGCTCTGTTCCTTGCAGCGGCGGGCATCAGGTTCCCTCACGGCATTGAGTATAAGCGCAAGCGGACGGCGTTCACGCGGCACATGATCCTGGAGCTGGAGAAAGAATTCCTGCTCAACCAGTACCTGACAGGCACCAGGAAGCGGGACATCGCGCAGCGCCTGCGTCTGCCCGAGCAGCAGGTCAAGATCTGGTTCCAGAACCGCCGCCAGAAGTGGAAGAAGATCAACAAGCAGATGAAGGGAGAGCACTCCGAGGAGGGCAGCTCTGACGCTTCCGTGTCCCCCCACGGGGCGCCGCGCCACACCGCTCCCGCCACCCCAGGCGCC
>NC_087195.1:2440000-2462500 GCF_035594125.1 Scylla paramamosain
ATATTTTGTTTGACTTCTGCATTCATTCATTCATTCATTAATTAATTAATTCATTCATTCATTCATTCATTTCTACCTTCCTTCCTTCCTCCCTCTATTCATTCATTCATTTATTCGTAGTTTTGTTCTTTGATATTCATTCATTCATTCACTCAAAGGGAGAGAAGTGAAACAGGGATCTTATCATTAAGAGAGAGGGAGAAGGGGGAGGGAGGTGCCTCATGGTAAAGGGAGGTAGGGCTTTCAAGGGTGTTACATGAAGTTACCAGGATTTTCAAGGGTGTTACAGGAAGTTACCAGGGTTTTAAGGGTGTCAAAGGAAGTTACCAGGGTTTTAAGGGTGTCAAAGGAAGTTATCAGGGTTTTAAGGGTGTCAAAGGAAGTTATCAGGGTTTTAAGGGTGTCAAAGGAAGTTACCAGGGTTTTCAAGGGTGTCAAAGGAAGTTACCAGGGTTTTAAGGGTGCCAAAGGAAGTTATCAGGGTTTTCAAGGGTGTCAAAGGAAGTTGTCAGGGTTTTCAAGGGTGTCAAATGAAGTTGTCAGGGTTTTAAGGGTGTCAAAGGAAGTTGTCAGGGTTTTAAGGGTGTCAAAGGAAGTTGTCAGGGTTTTAAGGGTGTCAAAGGAAGTTACCAGGGTTTTCAAGGGTGTCAAAGGAAGTTACCAGGGTTTTAAGGGTGTTACATGAAGTTGTCAGGGTTTTAAGGGTGTCAAAGGAAGTTGTCAGGGTTTTAAGGGTGTCAAAGGAAGTTGTCAGGGTTTTAAGGGTGTCAAAGGAAGTTGTCAGGGTTTTAAGGGTGTCAAAGGAAGTTACCAGGGTTTTAAGGGTGTCAAAGGAAGTTACCAGGGTTTTCAAGGGTGTCAAAGGAAGTTACCAGGGTTTTCAAGGGTGTCAAAGGAAGTTACCAGGGTTTTAAGGGTGCCAAAGGAAGTTACCAGGGTTTTCAAGGGTGTCAAAGGAAGTTATCAGGGTTTTCAAGGGTGTTACAGGAAGTTACCAGGGTTTTAAGGGTGTCAAAGGAAGTTACCGGGGTTTTAAGGGTGTCAAAGGAAGTTGTCAGGGTTTTAAGGGTGTCAAAGGAAGTTACCAGGGTTTTAAGGGTGTCAAAGGAAGTTATCAGGGTTTTCAAGGGTGTCAAAGGAAGTTACCAGGGTTTTAAGGGTGCCAAAGGAAGTTACCAGGGTTTTCAAGGGTGTCAAAGGAAGTTATCAGGGTTTTCAAGGGTGTTACAGGAAGTTACCAGGGTTTTAAGGGTGTCAAAGGAAGTTACCAGGGTTTTAAGGGTGTCAAAGGAAGTTATCAGGGTTTTCAAGGGTGTCAAAGGAAGTTACCAGGGTTTTAAGGGTGTCAAAGGAAGTTACCAGGGTTTTAAGGGTGTTACATGAAGTTACCAGGGTTTTAAGGGTGCCAAAGGAAGTTGTCAGGGTTTTAAGGGTGTCAAAGGAAGTTACCAGGGTTTTAAGGGTGTTACATGAAGTTACCAGGGTTTTAAGGGTGTCAAAGGAAGTTATCAGGGTTTTAAGGGTGTCAAAGGAAGTTATCAGGGTTTTAAGGGTGTTACATGAAGTTATCAGGGTTTTCAAGGGTGTCAAAGGAAGTTATCAAGGTTTTAAGGGTGTCAAAGGAAGTTATCAGGGTTTTAAGGGTGTCAAAGGAAGTTATCAGGGTTTTAAGGGTGTTACATGAAGTTATCAGGGTTTTCAAGGGTGTCAAAGGAAGTTATCAGGGTTTTTAAGGGTGTCAAAGGAAGTTATCAGGGTTTTCAAGGGTGTTACATGAAGTTATCAGGGTTTTCAAGGGTGTCAAAGGAAGTTATCAGGGTTTTCAAGGGTGTTACAGGAAGTTACTAAAGTTTTAAGGGTGTCAAAGGAAGTTATCAGGGTTTTCAAGGGTGTTACAGGAAGTTACTAAAGTTTCAAGGGTGTCAAAGGAAGTTACTAAGATTTTCAAGGGTGTCATGAAGGAAAGTTGCGGTTTTATTTATTGTAAAAACCTTAAACGTTCGCAAATATGGTCTCCGTTGCCTTGTTACTCATTTCATTTAAGTTTTATTTATTTATTTATTTATTTATTCATTTATTTATTTATTTATTTATTGTGAGAGCTCTAAGCATTTGCAATACGGTTTGTGTTGGCTTGTTACCTGTCACCTGTTAGCAAGACACCTGAGTGAGCCGAAGTGATCTACTGGCCACCTGACACACCTGAGTTTCCCACACCTGCACCTTGAGTTACACACGTGTCACCACAGAAGAGAGAGAAAAGAGTACTTATCCTATTGGTCCGTGTCACTTTAGCAAATAAGTTACAGTTAAGCTCCCTAAGTTAAAATTAAGCCTCTTCCTAAGTTTGATAAGTTTAAAATTAAGCCCATATCCCCCTCCCTCCTTTTTTGCCCTCCCCAAACCCCAATTCCTGGCGTGTCTATGAGTTAAGTCACACACACACACACACACACACACACACACACACACACACACACACACACACACACACACACACACACACACACACACACACACACACACACTTAACGAGATTGGAGTGTCTGTAACCACATACGTTAAGTTACTCATTGGTTCTGTGAGCATCGAGGGCGGCTTGTGTAGGTGTAGCTCTGTAGGCTAAGAGTATGTGTAGAGTAGTGGCTTGGAATTGATGACTTGATGACAAACTGCAAAGAGAGAGGAAGGGAAAAGTACACCCATAAAAAAATAAATAAATAAAAAAAAAATGAAAAAAAAAATCAAAAGGCACAAAGAAAAATATACAAAAAGAGTGAGGGGAAAAAAGTACACAGACAAAAAAAAATATAAATACAAAAAATACAAAGGACAAAAGTACTTATAAAAAGGAAAAAAAGGTGCAAAAAAGATAACTGAAAAAAAGGAAAGAAAAAAAAAAGCTGAGTGGACAAGAAAAAAATTATTATTTCGCTCTTATAATAATGGTAATAATATAAATGATAAACCGACTTAATGAAATTGTAAGTGTATAGCAAATAAACAAAAAATAATTATAATCTGTTTAGAAGGCAGCCGTAAAATAATAATAATAATAATAATAATAATAATAATAATAGTAGTAGTAGTAATAATTGAAAAGAGAAAGAATATAAAAGATATATAAGAATTAGTCTTTCTGTCAAATAAAAAGGATCTTGAGAAGTAAAAAAAAAATTAAAAAGGGGAACAAATAGTCTATTGCCACAACTAATTAGACATCTAAAGAAAAAAAGGAAAAAAAGGAAAATAAAAATATAAAAAGAAAGATGAAAAACTGTCAAAAAAAAAAAAAATCAGCCATTAAGTCACTCAATCAGAGAAGCGAATCAACCAGCCAGCCAGCCAGCCAGCCATTCAGTCTTACAACCAACCAATGAGTCAGTCAGTCAGTCAGCCAGAAAAAAAAAAAGAAAAGTCAGTCAGTCAGTCAGTCAATCATTAAGCCAAGTCAGCCAGAGAAGCGAGTGAGCCACACATGCATTCAGTCAGTCAGTCAGTCAGTCAATGAATCAGCCAGACATCCAGACAGGTATCCCCCTCCCAGTACAACCCGATTTTTCTCCTTTTTGCAGGTGATACGGACCTTAGGCGTGAGAGAAAGGTGTGTCCTGTGTGTCGCAAGATGATCACGGCGAAAAACATAGCTCGTCACATACGCACTCACGGAGCATTAGCCAAGTTGGAGGGGGATTACGACGTACTGGACTTTGTTGATTGCTCTTGGACTCCAGAGTGACACGAATCTATTACGCCTGCACTACTTCCGCCTCCTCCTCCTCCTCCTCCACCCCCTCCCCCTCCACCTCCTCCTCCTATCACCACGTCCTCCTCCCCCGTCACTTCTGGTTCTAGTTCCTCTGTGGCCTCAGTCTTCTCGTCCTCCGCTTCTTCTGCCTTTTCCTCTGTTTTGACGCCGCCCTTCCTCCTCTTCCCGCCCTTCCCCCTCCTCCCGTCACCGCTCCCTCTCCCTCCTCTCCCTCCGCCGCCTCTTCCTCTGCCGCCTCCCTCGCCTCCTCTAACTGTTGATCTCAGTTCATCTTCCTCCTCCTCCTCCTCTTCCTCATCCGTTGCTCCGCCCTCCTCCTCCTCGTCCTCCTCTTCCTCCTCCTCTTCCTCCTCTGTTCCCTCAACGTCAGCCGCTTCACCTCCTCCTCCTCTGCCTCCTCCTGCCCATCCTCCTCCTCCTCCTCCTCCTCCTCCTCCTCCTCCTCCTCCTCCTCCTTCTCCTCCTTCTCCTCCTCCTCCTCCTCTGCCTCCTCCTGCCCATCCTCCTCCTCCTCCTCCCCCCATCCTCCTCCGCCTCCGTTTTCCCTCTCTACCTCTCCTCCTCCTCCTTCGCCTTCCCACCCTCCTCCCCACCCTCCTCCTCCGTCTTCTCTTTCTCTCCACCTCCCTCCTCCCTACCCCACCTCTTGCACCTCCTCCTCCTCCTCCTCCTCTTCTTCCTCCTCCTCAACCGGCTCATAATAACCCTCCCCATCCTCTCCCTCCTCTTCCTGCTACTCCTCGCCACTCTCCTCCTCCTCCTCCATCTCCTCGCCACTCTCCTCCTCCTCCTCCTCCTCCTCCTCCTCCTCCTCCTCACTCTCCTTCTCACGCCGCAGAGAGATAGGAAGTGTGCAGTGCGTAGGTATATTATTATTATTATTATTATTATTATTATTATTATTATTATTATTATTATTATTATTATCATGGATGAAAGTTGTTTGTTCCTTTTTCACATTTGTCATTTGTTATTTTTTATCAAGTTATATTTGTTTCTTTAAAAAAAAACAAAAACAATGGGTGATATGATTTTTTGTGATTTTTTGAGTTGATAAGTTTAGAAATTGTTCGTTCAGATCCGGATGTTATTATTATTATTATTACTATTATTATCATTATCATTATTATTATTATTATCATTATTATTATCATCATTGCTACTCGGTTCTGGTTTGCTTATGTTTTCCATATAAGTTTTTATTTCCCACACTCATTATTATTATTATTATCATTATTATCATTATTATTATTATTATTATTATTATTATTATTATTATTATTATTATTATTATTATTATTATTATCATCATTTTTAAAGGCCCTGTGTCTTTTTTTGTAAGGAGTTTTCTTTCTTGTATATATTTAAGGAGACAAAATCGCAGCGTCCTAAGAATGGGCAGGTGAATGTACATATTTTGGTTTGCGCACTTTGGGAATTCTACATTGCGGTTAAGTCATCGGTAGATCTGAACATGAACTAATAGAACAATCTTCCACACACTACTACGGTTACTTGTAAGGATGTTTCTCTCTCTCTCTCTCTCTCTCTCTCTCTCTCTCTCTCTCTCTCTCTCTCTCTCTCTCTCTCTCTCTCTCTCTCTCTCTCTCTCTCTCTCGACTCTATATATATTATATTTAATATTTTTTTCCTTATTTTCTGTTTTCTCTTGTTTTTCCTTTATTTTCTTGTCTTCTCTCCTCTCCTCTTTCTTCTCTCCTATCTCTTTGTTTATTTTATATTATTTTTTTATACAACTCTCGCCTCTGTCTGTCTGTCTGTCTGTCTGTCCGTCTGTCGGTCTGTCTGTCTGTTTGTCTGTCTGTCTGTCTGTCTGTGTAGAAGGTTAAATTAAGATAAGGAAGCAAAGGAGAAAGACAAATATTTAATAAAGGAAGGAAGGGGAGACATTTTGTGATAACTTATGAAAGGAGAATTATTATTATTATTATTATTATTATTATTATTATTATTATTATTATTATTATTGTTATTATTATTATTATTATTATTTGGATTCTGTATATTTCTTTTAATGATAGTTTTATTTTATTTTATTATTATTATTATTATTATTGTTATTATTATTATTATTATTATGTTTTATGATATTATTTAAGTTATTATCCAAGTTAGTGTGATAATTTTGTAGGAGTAATTCTCTCTCTCTCTCTCTCTCTCTCTCTCCTCTCTCTCTCTCTCTCTCTCTCTCTCTCTCTCTCTCTCTCTCTCTCTCTCTCTCTCTCTCTCTCTCTCTCTCTCCTCTCTCTCTCTCTCTCTCTCTCTCTCTCTCTCTCAATCTGTATTCGACCAAAACTTATTAATTGTTTAGTTTAGTTTTACGAATCATGACACTGAAAGAGAGAGAGAGAGAGAGAGAGGAGAGAGAGAGAGAGAGAGAGAGAGAGAGAGACAGAGAGAGAGAGAAGCATAATTTAGTGAGAGCAAAAAGACGAGAAGTGAAAGAGAGAGGACGAAAAAAAAAAAGAAAGAAAAGAGAAAGAAAGGACCAGGTGTGAGTGAGTATTTATCGAAGAGCAGGGCACCACAACACCTTGGTCATAGAACACCTTAGGAAATAGAAGACATGATAACAATAGGCAGCAAATGACTTTCTTTATAAACCTACGTAAGTATCTTCCCATTCACCCAGTCACCCAGTAGATCTCAACCACACCCTGACACTGAGTATATCACCACTCCCCTTAATTATAGACCCCTTGAAAACCTTTCCTAAAGAACTGCTCCCTTGAAGACCACTGCCAAAACATCTCTGACCATTACTTAAGATCATTTCAATAACGTCCCTTAGCTGTGACCAATCCGTAAAGGACCATTTTCTTCGAGACCACTGCTTAACACCCTCTTAAGACCCTGGACCACCTAAGACTGACCCTTAAAATGGAATCCTTTAAGACCATTCTTTATAGACCCATCTCTAAGACCATCACCTTAGACCACTCCCTTAGACAAATCCTTAAGACTACTTTTCATAAGGCCACTTTTTTAAATAATTTTTTCTAAGACCACTCTTTCAGAACACACTCCTTAAGACCCTCTTTTAAGATGTTTCCTTAAGACCATCCCTTAAAACTCAGAAAGACCACATTTTCAGAACACTGACTCAAAGACCTCCCCTTGACTGTCCTTTAAAGACCCCCTAAAGACCACCTCAGACCATTATCCCTTTAAGACCAAACCTTCCTATAGACCACGCCTTAAGTCTCCCTTTTAAGATCCTCGTCCCTTTAGACCACAAAAAAGACCACTTGGTACATCAGTCCACACCTCCCAGTAGCCTCCATCACTTGGCTCTCTGGTTCACGTCTTGCCCAGTGGTGTCTGTACCTGGGTTCGAATCCCGATCAGAGCTTACCTTAGTTTACAGGCTCCCTTGTGAGTTGATTAGTACCTGCATACCTAGGTGAGAATCTTGGGGGTTTTAAAGAGTGTTTTCATGGTTCCAGTGGTAGTTTAACAGGGCTTGTACTGGAAGTTATTGTGGTTTCAAAGGAGTTTCTGGAAGTCATTTGGGTTTTAAATGGTGTTTTCATGGTTCCAGTAGTTTAACAGGCCTGCACTGGAAGCTATTGTGGTTTCAAAGGGTGTTTTCATACTTCCAGTGGTAGTTTAACAGGCTGTACTGGAAGTTATTGTGGTTTCAAAGGGTGTTTTTCATACTTCCAGTGGTAAGTTTAACAGGCTGCACTGGAAGTTGGGTTTTCAAGGGTGTTTTAATGATGCCAGTGGTAGTTTGACAGACTCTATTGGAGGTTATTGTGGTTTCGAGGGGTGTTTCCAGGATTTCTGTGGTTAGTTTAACATGCCTTTACTGGAAAATTATTAGGGTTTTCAAGGGAGTTTCCATGATTCCAGTGACAGTTGAACAAAAAAACTGCATCATTAATATGAAAATCGCCCATGAGAACTTGACTGATCATCTGCTTGGCCTTTGAGAACACTACTCGTGAGAGAACAAGGCGAGGAGGAGGAGGAGGAAGCGAGAAGAACAATATCACTCAGTATTAGGAAAGTTTCGATGAATTTTTGTGTATAGTTTAGTGTGGTATTGCCGGGTGTTGGCAGGCTATGGGAGGGTGTAGACTGGTGTATAGTGTGTGTGTATGTATGTATGTATGAGTCACGCTCCACCCCCCTCTCTCCCCTTCTCCCCTATTCCTCCCCAAACACATCTTTTCATACCAAATTATATCAATATTTTTCTTTAATAAAACTCTATGGTATCTATGTATACCTGTATGCGTGTGGTGTGGTTTGTGCGAGCGAGTTTGTGAGTGTGCGTGTGTGTGTGTCATTTTCTTTTATGTATTATGTTATAGATCGCCGGTACTGTTTTCTACATACACTGCAGCAGGGAGATTGAAATACATACAGCCGGACCATTTTGTACATATAGAGTATAAGCAAGGCGTGTATCAATCTCTATAAGTGACAGAACACTACGAAAGTATAAATAAAACAAACTAAAACCCTAAAAATATATATATATAAACATCAATATGAATGAGTAGTTAAAAAAATAAAATAAACACGTTAATATATCAATAAAAAAGGAAAGTTATAAGGTAGAGAAGATAAGTATAGACGAAACAAAAACAAACCCCCTGTACTTGATCTGACCCTCTTCTCTCTCGTCCGTCTCGAATTTGAATCCCTTCGTTGTTGTGTTTTCCGATGCTCTTTTGTCCGTTCCGAGGCGACGAGGCGACAAGTTTGTGTTTATTTATTTAATTTTTTTTTTTATCTTGTTTTTCTTGCATATTTTTGTTAACGAAACCAATAAATAAGGTTGACTGTCTGAGGACTTTTCATTCGTTGTCATTTGTGTGTGTGTGTGTGTGTGTGTGTGTGTGTAAGAGAGAGAGAGAGAAAGAGAGAGAACCCAGTATTGCATATATATATTTTTTTTCTTTCTTTTTTCCTGTAAGAAGCCATGACATTTGTTAAGGATGCATTTTTATTCTAAGAGGTGATATCAGGCGGTGAACACACACACACACACACACACACACACACACACACACACACACACACACACACACACACACACACACACACTATTCCTCGTTCAGTTACGGAATTTCATTTATTTTTTGTCATATTTGTAAACATGAAAAGTTTTTATTAACAACACAGCTTCCCTTTGTGTGTGTGTGTGTGTGTGTGTGTGTGTGTGTGTGTGTGTGTGTTTGTGTGTTTGTGTATGCCACTCATGAACTAGCATACTGTTAACAGTGTGGTGAGGGTAGTGGTGGTGGTGGTGGTGTGGTGGTGAATGAGAAGCAGTGATGATGGTGATGGTGGTAGTGGTGGCAGTGGTAGTGCTGGTGGTAGTGGTGATGGTGGTGAGACAGAGAATAGATTGACGATGGAAACCGTTATGGTGATGGTGGTGGTGGTGGTGATAGTGATAGTGAAAGTGAAGATGGTGAAGACTGGCTCAGAAGTTAGGAAGAAAATGATGATGATGATGATGACTTGGATAATAAGATGATGTAATATAGAGGTGATTGTAAAAATGAGAAAGGAAGATTAGAAGTGACGCGCTGAAGGAGGAAGAAGGAAGGAAGGAATGGAGAAAGAAGGATGGTGAAGGAAGGAATGAAGGAAGGCAGGAGTGTTACGTAGCGCTGGGAGATTGAAGGAAGGAAGGAAGGAAGGAGAGAGAGAAAGAACATGATTTAAAAGCGATAAAGGAAGGAAGGAAGGAAGAGATTAAGTGATGAGAGAAGCGGGAAGGAGCGAATGAAGTGGAGAAGAAAAGTGAGATGATGGAAGAGGAGGAGGTAAAGGAGGGAGAGAAGGGAAGAGGACGTAAAGGAAGGAAGGAAGAAAGAAAGTGTCAGGAAAATTGCGATGATGAAAGAGGAGGTGAAAGAGAAAGTGAAGAAAACGTAAGGTAATCGAAGGATGAGAAAGGAGGAGGAGGAGAAAGCGAAGATATTGATAATAGAGGTAGGGAAAAAAATGAAGTGCTTAAAGAGGAGGAGGAGGAGGAGGAGGAGGGGGGGGATGAAGGAAGGAATGTAGGTAAGATGATGCAAGTATGAGAAGGAGAAGGAAGTGAAAGAAAAAAAATACAGAAGGAACTTAATTTTTTTGAAGGAGTAGGCAGAAAGAATTATGAAGGAGGTGGAGGGAGGTGGGAAGGCATGAACGAAAGAACGGAAGGTAAGCAAGCTGGTGGATGCATGAGAAAGGAGAAGAAGCTTAAGTTGTAGGAGTTGGGAGGGGAAAAAAAAAGGAGGGGATGATTATGAAGGAGACTAAGAAGGAAGGTAAGAAGGAAGTGAAGTGCAGAAAGAAACTCAACTTATATGTACTGACAGGAGAAAAAAAAGGGGAATAATTGAGGAGGTGAAGGAGGGAGAGAATGAAGGAGTGAAGAAAGGACTAAACGAAGGTAAGATGATGGGTGTAACAAACGAAGGAAGTACAGAAGAAAAAAATATTTATAGGAGGCAAGAAAAGTGGGGATGATTAAGAATTGTAGAGGAGGAGGTGAAGGGAGGTGCAGGCAGGAGGGTGTGAAGGAGTGAAGGAAGGACTAAAGGTAACCGTGGTGTGTTGTGTGTTGCAGGGGGCGGCAGGGGCGGCAGCAGCGTGTCAACAAGCGGGTGGACTCTATCGCCTTCTTCTGCGCCAGCTCCTGTTGCCTCCTCAAGCGACGGTGGTCTAGGGGGCGGGGTGCTCCTCCTCCCTTCCCTCCTCACCACCTTCCGCCCCTCCACTCCACCTCCTTCCACCTCCTCCACCTCCTTGGAGCAGCGCACATCCACTGAGGGAGGTCTGAGTTACCGTCTCTGTCCAGTGTGCCAGAAAAGGATCACATACAACCATCTTAAGAGACACATTCGCACGCAACACACCCAGATGGACAGAGCGCAGTGCCCCTTTTGTGCTCGAGTGCTCAAAAATACTTACTCCTTGGAAACGCATATTGCCAACTATCATAAGTGATCAGTCATCCCCGCCCCTACCACTACTACTACTACTACTACTACTACTGCTGCTGGTGCTGGTATATACACCCCAAACACTACCACCACCACCACCACACCACCACCACCACCAGGTTCACTGTTGACTTGACGATTCCCCTGCCTAATCCTCAACCAAATCCCTAATACATGCAGACAAACATACACACACTGATACAGACACGCATACAGGAATACATAGATGGATATGATATAGAAACAGGATTGCTACGTACATGCATATCAATACACACACACACACACACACACACACACACACACACACACACACACACACACACACACACACACACACACACACACACACACACACACACACACACACACACACACACACACACGTTCAGTATATCCTTTTGTGAACACACGCACACATCATTATAAAACTAGATGCACACACACACACACACACACACACACACACACACACACACACACACACACACACACACACACACACACACACACACACACACACACACACACACACACACACACACACTACCACTACCACTACCACCATCACACTGCCAAATATAAGAATCCCTAACCACCTGCTCACTATAATTGTTGTTGTACCCTAACTAACTAACTAACTAACAGATTAACTAACTATAACTCCAAAAAAACTATAACTGGAACTAACTACCGCTCATGTTATTAATGTTAATGTTCTGTACCATAACTACCTTAATAACTAGCACCATTATTTTTTTGCACCAATAACACTACAACCACCACCACCACCACCACTACTACTACTACTACCATACCTAACAATATCCCCCCCCCGCTCCTGCAATAGTGTTTATCCTTCTACTACTACTACTACTACTACTACTACTGATAAGACTTGATTAACTAACCATTCCCCACTACCACAGTTAATACCACGGTTATCTCTTGCTTCACAACACCAGAACCACCACAACCACCACACAAACCACACACACCCATCCCTAACTCCTGCACCACAGTTGTACCCTCAAACCACCACCACTACAACAACCACAGTACTTTCTCCACCACAACCAGTTAATATGACCTTGTATCTCCACTCCACCACACTCCACCACAGTTGAAACGCCCCCTTTACATGTACCCCAGCCACTCACACGTCCAATCCCCGCCACAGTTGAAGTCTCCGATCTCCACCACAGTTTCCACCACCCCCCTACCACCACCACCATCACCACCACATTCCTTCCCCCCATCAACAACAATAATAATAATAATCAAAGTTATAGTGGTTTTTCCAAAGCTCAGTAGGGTTTTGTTTATATTGTATGCACTCTTATATTTCACTACCACCACCACCACCACCACCTCCCCCATCCCCCCACACTTCTTGCACTGTCCCCCCCCACCACCACCACCTCCACCGCCACCACACCACACCATCCCCGCCACACCACCACCACCACCACCACCACCCAGCCAGCATTAGTTGGAAGACCAGAAAAAAAAAAGAAAAAAGTGATTATTTATATATATATAAAAAAAAAAGAAAATTTAAATGAGAAAAAATAGTAAATAATCGATCTGTGTGTTAGAATCTGATAAAAATAGGAATAAAAGAGAAATTAAAGGAAAGTTAATAAAAATATGAAGACAGTTGAATTGTGTGACGAAAAATACTCGAAATAAAGAACAAACTAGAAAAAAAAAGATACTTGCATTTATGTAAAGGAAAAATAATAATAATGGAAAGAATAAAAGTGAAGAACATTGCTAAGTATATCATGTAAAAAAAAAGTAAGTAGAATAATAAAGAAAACGAAGAATATTGCGTAAAAGTCACAAAAAGAAAAATGCACAAAAAACACTTAAAGGTAAAAGAAAAAAGTGAAAGAAAACGTGAAAAGGAAAAGAAAAAAAAGCACAGACTAAAAAGAAAAAAAAAGACCCAAAATAACTTAAAAAAAGACGAAACATAAATCACAAAAAAAGAAATGAAAAAAAATTCACAAAGACCAGAAATAAAAAAAAGAAGACCTGGAAATTGAAAAAAAAGCACAAAATCAACAAAGGTCAAACAAAGAACAAAGAAAGTCAAAGAAAACGTGAAAGAAAACGTACAACTAACTGGTCCTCAAGTGGTGATGGCCGCGTGTGTGTGTTTGTGTGTCGAGTAGTTTTCACAATAGCATCCATTCAACCAACCAACCAATACCACTCCGGCATTTTCTCCGATAGCATTTTTTCCGTAGCATTGTTCTAGGTGGCTGTGTGTCGTGTGTGTCGACCAGGTAGCTCAAAAAAAAAAAACAGAGGGAGGGAGGGAGACACTGGGCACCCTTCACAGCGGCGCGAGAACTTAATAATCTTATCGGCAGAATCTCTTTTTATAAGCTCCACCCTTCCTGATAAACCAACACGTGTTCTAAAAGGTTTCAAGGCTGTAGTGGAAGTTTTATCGGAGTTTATCCAAGGCTGTAGTGGAAGTTATTGGAGTCTTCAAGGCTCTAGTGGAAGCTGGTGGAGTTTTTCAAGGCTAGTGGAAGTTCTTGTGTTTTTTTTTTTTTTTTTTTTAAAGGTGTTTTCACGATTATGCATCTTAACAGGCTGTAGTGGAAGTGATTAGAGGGTTTTCAGGGGTGTTTTCACGAGTGCAGTGATAGTTTAACAAGGATTCTGCAACATCAATAGAGAAAGCACCCTTGCAAACTGGGCTGATCATCTATGTGGCCTTTAAAAGCAGCCTTGATGAGAAGAGAGTGTTTGAAGATACGAGCATTCAGTAATCATAACATTTTAGGCTCGTGTCTCCCTCTTCTCTGTTAAACTCCTTGATAATTATAACGTAGATGCTTCCCTCGGTGAACAAGACGAGTGAATAATGCTGTTACTCATCTGTTTGGTCTTGGGCGGAGCTTGAAATGTTAATAGCATGTTGTAATTTGATTTAGGGAATGGGTGGAGTCAAAGAAGCGAAATATTTGATGGAATTTATTGTTTTTATTTATTTATTTGAGAGCGGCTGTTCAAGGGCACAAAAATGGGAAAGAAAAAACAGCCGACTTTTTACCGCTTTGAAATAAAAAAACAGTCGAAACAAAGAAATACAACCAACTCTTTCCCGCTTTGAAAGGAAAACAAAGAAAACCAGTTTCGTGAAAATAATAAGAAAGGAAACATAATCAACTACCGCTCACTCAAAAAATTAAATATGTAGAAACGAGATAAAACGAAGAAAATCGACCTACTATGTTCCGCTTTGAGAAAAAAAAATTGTATAGAAAAGAAATTGAAAAGAGTCCTCGCGCCGCTCAGAAAGGTGTCTCCCCTGCGTGCATGCGTGCCTACTTGCGTGCGTACGTGCGTGTGAAGCAGTCAAAAGGTAGTCGTTTAGGAATTAGCACGAATCCCATCCCCAGCTAATACTGCCAAGATTACGAGGAGGAGATGAGGAGGAGGAGGAAGACAAGGAGGAGAAGGAGGCAGGAGGAGGAGGAGGAGGAGGAGGAGACGATGAAGTGGGAAGTGAGGTAGACTGTGATAAATTATATTAATGCTGTGAGTAGGAGTATAGAGGTGATGATGATAATGATGATGGTGATGATGATGATGGTGATGATGATGATGATGATGATGCAGGAGAGAGTGATTAATTTTGTTCGTTGTTGGGAAGAGGAAGAAGAAGAGGAGGTGAGAAGAATGTCTGTGATAAAATGCTGTGAGTAAGAAGAAGAGGAGGAGGAGGAGGAGGAGGAGGAGGAGATGAATACAGATGAAGGAGGAGGAGAAGGAGAATTAGTGTAAGAATTTTAAACAGATGGAAATCAAATAATATGTTCTTGATTATTATTATGAGAAACTAATGTATTTTGAGCACCGTCTGTCGAGAGGAGGAGGAGAGGTAGAAGGGGAGGGGGAAGAAGAGAAGAGAGGGAGAAGAAGGAAAGAAGAGTAAAAAAAAATAATAATAATACAGATAATTAGAATGTGACATTTTTAAACAGACGTAAATGTAGAATTCTATACATTTTTCTTCTTTTCTTCTCGTCTGTTTAAGTATAACGAGTGTCAGCAGGCGGACAGACAGACAGACAGACAGAGAAGACAAAGACAGGTCCTGACAGCTTAAAAAGATTGTCAGGAAGTAAAAGATAAGAAAAAACAATAATGATCATGAAAATCAAAATGGTGGGTTGAACGACTTGCCAGTCTTAAGTAAAATTGAAAAAAAAAAAAAATAGAGAGAGAGAGAGAGAGAGAGAGAGAGAGAGAGAGAGAGAGAGAGAGAGAGAGAGAGAGAGAGAGAGAGTCATTATTTTTCCCGCTGATTAAAAAGTTAGCAAGTCCAGAATAGCATTTAAGTGAAGGGGAAAAAAATGTTTGAAGAAATCAAAAGAAATTTCAGAGTTTGGCTGGAGGAGAGAGAGAGAGAGAGAGAGAGAGAGAGAGAGAGAGAGAGAGAGAGAGAGAGAGAGAGAGAGAGAGAGAGAGAGAGAGAGAGAGAGAGATACACTTGCACACACACACACACACACACACACACACACACACACACACACACACACACACAGCACGAGAGAGAGAGAGAGAGAGAGAGAGAGAGAGAGAGAGAGAGAGAGAGAGAGAGAGAGAGAGAGAGAGAGAGAGAGAGAGAATAATGGAAGAGGTTTCTGATCAAATATGAAAGTGTACCTTTAATAATAATAATAATAATAATAATAATAATAATAATAATAATACATAATTAAATAAAATAACAAAACACACGAATTATGTCAATATTGAAATGCTAAAATAAAAAAAAATGAGGAGGAGGAAGAGGAAACAAAAAAAAAATATATAATTGGTAATCTAAAATGTAATAATGATGATCTAATAAGCATTTCAAAACACACATAATATTCGTGATATACAATTGTTATGGTACAAGTAAGCTATTGTTTAAGAGTCTTTTAATTATATTTTTTACTTAAGATGCTGTAAGTAGATGTAAGGCGTTGTGTCTCAGTATGAAGAAGCATTTTATTATTAACTTAATATTATAATCTGCGCCTCTTTTTTTTTTTTTCTTTTTTTTCTTTTTTTTTCTTTTTCTCACCAGTATTCGCTAAATGTGATACCAATCTGATTAACACACAAACGTTCCATAGCCATCTCTACAATCTAACTGCAGTGAACTCAAGGGACATGTAGGCAGACTCACGTGCAATATGTAAGACCGATACAATACAATCTTAGCTAACAGACAGTACGGAAGAGAAACACCAAAAATAGACATCACAGGTTTTGCTTCATTTTTTTTCCCCCAATCGTAGTGTCCAAAAAGTTTCCGCCCTCCTATATATTTTTCGAAATTGACTTGTCCAAAAATTTTCCGGCCCCCACCTAATAAAAAACTTAAAGAAAAATAATACCCCCAAAAACATATCATTTTTTTTTTTTTCTTTTTTTTTCGAAATCCAGAATTCTCCAAAAAAATTTTCCGCCCCCAGAGTTTCAAAACACCCCTCCAAAAAAAAACAACCATTAATAATTCCTGACTTACTCATAACTTCGAAACATTTTTTTATATATATATGTATAATTCTAAGATAAGATTATATACAAAAAAAATTCCCATTTGAGAGAAAATATATATAATGTTTTTTACCAAAGATTGTGCAAAATGTGAAACGGAGGCTGTGTTAAGTGATAGTGAAGATGATGATGATGATGATGATGATAGTGAAGGTGACAAGTGATGGTGAGGAGTGATAGTGAAGATGATGGTGAAGGTGAAGGTGTGTATGCCAGTCTTTAATTAACAGGTGATAGTGACGATAGTGACTGAGAGGTGATAGTTAAGGACAGTGTGGATAGTAGTGATATCGGCGTGCCCTTATAGTATAGTGAGGTGATAGTGACGATGGTGAGATAGCTCATAATAAATCTCTCGGTGATGGTGATAGTGAGGTGATAGGCGATAACGATGACATATCTTAAAGTGTCTCTGATGATGATGATGATGATGATAGTGAGGAAGGTGACAGCTCAAAGTGTCTAGGCGATGGTGATATAGTGAATGGTGATTAATAATAGTGAGGTGATAGTGACGATGGCAAGACAGCTCATGGTAAACGTCTCGGTGATGGTGAGGTAACAAGTGACGAGCGAGAGCCAGTATAGTGACGATAGTGAGGTGATGGTGAGGATGGTGATAGTGAAAGCCAGTACTGTAGTGTAGGCAGTGATGGTGAAGAGGTCGGTACAACATTAAATTCTGTGATGGTTTTTGTTGTCTTTGATGGTGATATGTGTGTGTTAGTGCGTCCGTGTTATGTCATAGTGATGATGATTGATTGATGATGATGATGATGGTGATGACGACACCTCCAAAATAAAATAAAAAATAAAAAAAAATGCGACAAAAAATAATATAATTGGTGATGATGATGTTATATTTATAGGTGTTAAAAATAATCATTCTTGTGATGGTGAGGCTGTGAAATCGATTATCATAAGGATTTTGTTATGGTGAAGGTGATGATGATGATGATGACGATGATGATGATTATGATGCCATATTTGTGATACACCTTCTAAATTAGGGAATATTTCGGCTGGCTGTCAGACACGTGGCTCTGCGAGACTTTGTGAGGCAGGAGCGAGTGAAGGTGACGAGGGAAGTGTAGAGTGAGAGTGAGTGAGAGAGAGTGAGAGTGAAGCCGAAAGTGTTGTCCACAGACTGTTAGGATCATGTTAATATCGTAACTTTAATTCATTCAATCCGTGATCGCATTTGGCTGTGTGTTTCAACTCTTCTCTCCGTAAATAGTTAACAGAAGCAGAGAGCACATTTTATCCATGTATACTTGCGTATCCTACCCATAAGGCAACAGTAAGGGCCGTGCTCTGAAACTTCTGCTCCGCACCCCGACTACTTTCAAATTGCATATTACAGTTGAAGTGACACGGGTTTTCAAGGGTGTTTTTACGGTTCTAGTGACAGATTAACGATAGTTCTGCATTAGGAACAGGAGAAACACTCTCGAGAACCCGGCTGATCACCTCTCTGGCCTTGGAAAATAGTCGTGGTGGGAGAGCAAAGCGTTTCTGAATACGAGTGAGGCTGCCACACTTGCCTCGCTGCGCGGCGTCACGCGGGCCCCGACGTTTTCTCACATCGCGCGTCTCGTCAGCATTTCCCGGGCTCTGGAAGTTGTGGGAGTTCTCAAGGGTGTTTTCATGACTGCACGGCCTATCTGAAACCCCTGTCACACGAGCGATATCTTCAGGTATTGCACTAATGTGATACAGACTGGTGGCAAACTGCACGTGATGTCATTGTGGCGAGCGTCTTGCACTGGCAGGCAGCATTGTATGTTTCCGCGGCCCGCCATCAAGACAAACACAATACACCCTGCCAGAATACGTCTGCTGCCTGCTACTGGCCTTTATTTGTGCTATGATACGTTATATTCCTAAGAGAAACGTCAGTGGACTCGTCCTTGGTGTGTACGAAGTAGGAGCGAGAGCATTCACCACAGATTGGCTAAGGAATGGAACCCAAGAGACGCGGAGACGTTGAACAGTGACAACAGAGACCAGCACCGCGAGATATTGAGCCCATAGTGTGGATGTTTGTTTCACCACAACCACTGACTTTCCCTTAACATATCACACACTCGCTACAACATCTCTTGACCGTAATATATGTTTCACTGCAATGTGTACTAGCCTGTGATCTTGTCTATTGCGCGGGCTGCTCAAGACGCAAGCCAAGATAAGTACAGGCGATAGGACGTTCATATGCCACCCTTCGTTTGTTAGCAAGAGATGCCCCTACCAGCCTGCCGTGCCTCATAATGATGCTGTAATACCAAAAGAGGCTGGAAAAATATAATAAATATCCGTGTGACATGGTCTTAACAAGGATTCTAGTGGAAGTTTTCAAGTTTTCAGTGGTGTTTTCATAATCGTAGTAATAATCTCTGTGTGACACGGGCTTTACAAGGATGTTAGTGGAAATTGCCAAGTTTTATTTATTTATTTTTTATTTTATTTATTTATTTTTTTTAAGTGTTTTTATAACAGTAACAGTGTAATGGAGAAACACCCACGAGAACTCGGACAATCACTGCGGGCACTTGCACCCTTTGAAAACCGTACGACGCGAGCAGCAAACGTCGGGGGGCAGCGCGCGCCGAGCGGTGTGTCGCGTGGGCAGCCTTAGTTAAGATTATATAGGAGCTAAAGTTAATAATAATAATGATGATACCTTAAAAAAAAAAAACAATAGCGTGGAGAGGTGAGGAGTTTGAGACAAAAATCTTTGTTAGTTAATTCATGATGGCTGTGATAATCCAAGGTGTGTGAGGCATGTCAACACAGATAAGATTAAGGCTAGATGATTCTTAACCCTCTGACTGCTGCTAGTGACAATATGACGCGTCGTACTTGAATAATGTGATCTGAATGAGAAAACGAATACGCCAGCAGGTCTGAGCCACCCATCACTTGTGCCGCAGCCACTGGTGTCCCTAAAGGTTACACTCTTGCCCCGTAACGTTTTATTAGGACAAATAGCATGCCATAGCAGTCAGACGGTTAATGTTATGGTGTTGGTGCAGAATTATTCCCGTACTCTGCCTCACTGTGGCTGACCAAACCATTGCTTCTGTGGCGAGTAAATAATTCATTGTTTTATGCACTGTTACCGTTATTGTTACTGTTTACTGAGAGAATAATACACGTGGCTAATAAATCCAAAAGACAAAGTATAGACGGTAATGGCTTAGTGTATATAACGATAAGTACTTTATTTACTTAGCAGACTTAAAGGGAATGGTTTGACCCGCCGCAGTGAGAGAGACAGAGTTGTAAGAGTAATTTTGTAAGATGCCACAATACAATGTAAGGTGTTTAAGTATCATGTGTTCAGGTGATTCAAGGAAGGTATAATACTAATAGTTGAGGTGTTTGTGGCAATCTTTTTGTTTGTACGATAGTTACGATAGTTAGTGATAGTCAAGAAGGAATAGAACAGACGGAAGGAGGAAGGAAGGAAGGAAAAGGGAAGGTGTGATAGTTATTATTATTATTATTGCTATTCATGCATTCATTTGAAGGAATATGTTGTTGTTGTTGTTGTTGTGCTTTTTAATACAATATTGTTTGGAAGATTTGCTCCCTTCAAGCTACGATACATAATGTTGTCTCTTGTTTGTGTGTTCTTTTATTATTATTATTATCTATCTATCTTTTGTTTCTTGGTCTTTTTGAATATTGTTATGAAATCTGAGGCCATCCATCTTCACATTTCCGTATTTTTTGTTTATTTTTAATTTTTATCTTGATTTCTGTATGTGAAGGAGGTTGGTCAAGGGCACAAAAGTAAAAAAAAAAAAAAAAAAAACGAAAAGGAAAAGGAAAGAAAAGGCCACTTGATTATCGCTCCTGATTATTATTATTATTATTATTATTATTATTATTATTATTATTATTATTATTATTATTATTATTTTATTATTATTATTATTATTATTATAATTATTATTATTATTATTATTATTATTATTATTATTTACACATTCATTTATGTGTATATATATATATATATATATATATATATATATATATATATATATATATATATATATATATATATATATATATATATATATATATATATATATATATATATATATATATATATAATTCATTTATTTTGCGTTCTTGTTAATCTTGTATCGAAATACAAACTTGAGATTTTTTATTGAGTTTGCTACTACTACTACTACTACTATTATTACTACTACTACTACTACTACTACTACTACTACTACTGTTATTATTATTATTATTATTATTATTATTATTATTATTATTATTATTATTATTATTATTATTATTTATTATTATTATTATTATTATTATTATTATTATTATTATTATTATTATTAAATCGTGGATTGGGAGCGTGTACCGCGTTAGGGCAACAGAAAATGGGAGGTCTTGTGTTCTTTTAGGTTTAAACGTAACAAACAAAACAAAAAAAAAGGCGTTTGCTTCAATGTTCAATATGCAGAATTTTATGCTTACTGTTCATTTCTTTCCTTTAGGTTTAATGATAAGGTGATGAATTTTTTGAATTGTGTAATCTTTAAGCAGCAAAACTTTGTAAAAGACGAGAAATGTGTATTGTACTTTTTATTAATAATTATGTTGGAATTCTTCTCTCATCGAAATGCATTGTAGACATTTTACTGCTTGACCTATGTATGTATACAAACTGTGTGTATATAAATATGTACATAGCAATTACCTACATATATATACACACATATGTAAGTCAATGCCATATGCACACAGATAGATGCAGAAGATTTTTTTTCTTTTTTCTTTTTTTTTCTTTTTTTTTTCTTTTTTTTTCGCTACAATTTTATAGACATGATCATTATATTTGGAGTTTGTCTGTCAGTATATGATAATAATAATACATCTTATATATTATTATAAAAGACATAGATGGACACTTTTTTTTTCCTCACAAATTTGGACATCCAGCAAAATGTTGAAAAGATTACACTTTTTTTTACTCTCTTTTCCTTTTAATATTTTATTTATGTTTAACTTAGAATGAAATTAGAAGTAACACGCACTCTGAATTCAGATCTGTTCATACATATTTTCATTGTGTATTAAAACCAAAGGAAGAAAAGAAAATACTCTTACATATCAAAGCATTTATTTATTTATTTATTTATTTATTTATTTATTTATTTATGTTATTTTATATAGTTAATTATTTTATTTATTTATTTATTTATTTAATTTATTTTTATTTATTATTTTTATTTTATTATTTTATTTTATTTTTTTTTTGAAGTCCAGATTCGTGAGGAAAACAAGTACCATCTGATTATTTTAAATGGTGATTAAACTAACATTTTTAACATTCCCTCTTAGACCCACCCAAGGCCTGCTGTTATAATTATTATTATTATTATTATTATTATTATTATTATTATTATTATTATTATTATTATTACTACTACTACTAGTACTACTACAACTACTACAACTACTACTACTACTACTACTACTACTACTACTACTACTACTACTACTTTTAATGTTCTCTGACTCCTGATTTGTTTGTTTGTTTAATTTTTAGCAATACTATATTGTTGTTATTATTATTATTATTATTATTATTATTATTATTATTATTATTATTATTATTATTATTATTATTATTATTACTATTATTAATATCTTTATACATGGAAGGTTTTGGGCGGGTCTGAAAATACAAAAAGAAAAACGAAAAAAAAAGAAGTTCACTCACACCCTAAAAGAAAAAAAAAAAAACAGTAATTGAATAAGTAACTCAAAATAACACTACAAAAGTACTACTCTTTCTTTTCCTTTAGTTTATCATTCCTTCTCGCTTTTATTTTTTTTTTTCTTCCTTTTCTCCCCCTTTACAGTAACACATTCAGCTTTCACTAAGTTTGATTTGTTTTTTTTGGTTTTAATTTCTCCTTTTCTTCTCGTTTTCTCTCTCTCTTTTTTTCCCCTGTTCTTTCCTTCCATTCTCTTTTTAATTTTCACGGCCCGTCCGCACTGTGCCTTGAAGCGCGCTCCCTGTGTCCTTCAGTCCAGCAGGAAAACTTTTACACCTTCTCCTGCACACTGGCGAATTCTTAAGGTCACTAGCGGACGTCCTACAGTTAACACCACTGCACGGTTCAGGCGAAACTCTCATAG
>NC_087195.1:2465000-2480000 GCF_035594125.1 Scylla paramamosain
CCCACGCCCACCCCCAAGCCTCCACCACACACCCCCAAGACAACATCCTCTCCTCCACAACTCCTACCCAGGCCTCCACCACCTCCCCCCAATCCAGCCCCAGGCACAGACCCAAACCAATCCCTCCCCCAGCCCAGTCTCCCTCACAGAACCACCCCCAAAACACCCCGCAGCCCCTCACACCACAACCCCAGCCACCACCACCACCACCGCCTCCCACACCCCCAATCTGCCTCCCACAAGTCATCACCACCACCACCTCCACCCCACAACACCTACCCCAGCACCTGCTCCCCCGCCCCTCCACCCCCACGTACCTCCAGCCCCACTTAGCAACCCCAGCAGCTCCTCCACTCCCCACCCCCCCCTCTCGGCCCCCCACCCGCCTACCCACAAGTACTTCCCGCCCACACTTCCGGTCTGTGGTACCATACTCATCTGGAGGAGACAGCGCCCACGCCACCCTGCACCTCCACGCCCCGTAACCCCGCAGGTACGCCCGCAACCCCGCCAACCTCCTCCTCCTCCTCCTCCTCCTCCTCCTTCTCCTCCACCTCCTCCTCTCCTCCTCCTCCTCCTCCTCCTCCTAATAGTTTCAGAATATTCTTCTAATTCCACTATCTTTTCTGACTTTTTCTTCCTCATTTTCCTCCTCATTCCTCTCCTCCTCCTCCTCCTCCTCCTCCTCCTCCCTCCCCTCCTCCTCCTTCTTCCTCCTCCTCCACTCAGGAGTAACTAATGTTTCGTGACTTAAAGTTCCTATATTAACCACCACCACCACAACCACCTCCTCCTCCTCCTCCTCCTCCTCCTCCTCCTCCTCCTCCTCCTCCTCCTCCTCCTCCTCCACCTCCTCGTCCTCCTCCTCCTCCATTTCCGTTTCCCTCAGGTAATTTTTTTTTCATTTTATTCATTTATTTTTTATCTATTTGTTTATTATTTTTTATTGATTGATTAATTAATTTATTTTTTATTTATTTTTTTTTTTTTCTCTCTTTTCACGTCATTTCATCAAGTGCTTCCTCCTCTTCCAACTCCTCCTCCAACTCCTCCTCCTCCTCCTCCTCCTCCGTCCTGCTGGGGTCTGCTGGGCTGGATAACGATGTGTGTGTGTGTGTGTGTGTGTGTGTGTGTGTGTGTGTGTAAAAATATCCAGCATGCCTTTACTTAAATAAATATCCCGTGTGTGTGTGTGTGTGTGTGTGTGTGTGTGTGTGTGTGTGTGTGTGTGTGTGTGTGTGTGTGTGTGGTGGCCGAGTCCTACACACACATTTAGTACCATAAGTCAGTGTAGACGCTGCCGTGGAGGGAAAGAGAGCGGCGGTACATGGGCTGTGAGGTGCGGTATGCGGCGCGGGACACAACAGTAACAGTTAACAGATCCTTTACTAATCCCGTCCCTACTGTTGCAGGCTTGGATCTACTGCGGGTCTTCGAGTATGGCAACGCGACTACTGTTGACATGAACCTGCCGCCTACCGTCACTTACCTGGACACGGGGGGCGGGGGTATGGCACCTAGTGGGGGTTATAGGGGGAGGCACGGCTGCGGTGGTGCCCTGGAGACGCCCCCTAGCTGGCAGTGATGGCTACGTGTCCTGTCCGCAGTGTCACAAGCCTATCACGTCGTATAATCTAAACAGACACGTAAGAATGGTTCACTCCAATATGGAACACGCCACTTGTCCTGTGTGTTGTAAGGAGTTCAAGAATAAGTACTCTCTTGCAACACATATGCACAGGCAACACGCAGAGGCACACAACCCACCCCCAGCCCCCACCCACCCCAGAACTTCCTGTTAGACCCTCCAGCCCATTATAAATAGGTGACTAACCGCCCCTCAGTCCACAGCCCCAGCCAGATCCGAGTGTCAGGTCTTCACCACCACCACCATCGCCGCCAACGCGTGCAGTGTTTCAGACGTGTTGGAGGAAAAGTTTAGGTTCATATTTTGTTGTTTATCTTTTTTATTAGTTATTTATGAATTTATTTCGTTTTGTTGTTTTATTATGGTTATTAGTTACAGAATGACGTCTCTATTTATTTACTCATTTTATTTGTTTTTACTGTTTGTCTATTTAACGTTAATTACAAAATGATAACTGTTTCTGTATTTATTTATTTTAATGTTTGTGTTATTAATATTATTATTATCGCTGGCCCGTATGACTCTCTCTCTCTCTCTCTCTCCTCTCTCTCTCTCTCTCTCTCTCTCTCTCTCTCTCTCTCCTCTCTCTCTCTCTCTCTCTCTCTCTCTCTCTCTCCAAAGACGAATCACGTGCCCCTCCAAACATGTCTGAAACACGTCGCGGGACCACCAAGCCATCCTGAAGGTGTCTGTCTGGCTGTGCCGTTTTGAGCCGTGACATGTCCAGCGCCTCCACACACACACAAACCAATAGTCGATTTTCCGCCGCCGCCAAGCTTAATAAATCTGCTCTGTGATCCACGCCGAGATTATGTACTCTCTCTCTCTCTCTCTCTCTCTTCTCTCTCTCTCTCTCTCTCTCTCTCTCTCTCTCTCTCTCTCTCTCTCTCTCTCTCTCTGGAATTTTTTATTTTCTTTCTTATCTCTCTCTCTCTGGAATTTTTTATTTTCTTTCTTATCTCTCTCTCTCTCTCTCTCTCTCTCTCTCTCTCTCTCTCTCTCTCTCTCTCTCTCTCTCTCTCTCTCTCTCTCTCTCTCTCTCTCTCTCTCTCTCTCTCTCTCTCTCTCTCTCTCTCTCTTTACCCGTAAGCCAGAAACTCAATGCAGAATTTTATAAAGTTTTCTTTCCCTCCCATATTCTAAACCAGCCACTTAGTAATCCCACACAGATCCATATGAGAATTTTATACTTTACAATATCTCATCCTCTCTTCCCCCCCATTATATATATTACCCCCCTCCCCTCCTACCGTGAAGGTCCGTTAAAGTTTATATATGAAGGTTTGTAAGGTTCTGCAATCTCTGTGATGTATAATTAATTCTTTTAGTTTCTTATGGTTTTGATTTGTCTCCTAATAATTTTGTAATCTTATTTTGCAACGTGTTATGATAAGCTATTCGAACTCATAGACCTTTATACATACATACATATGCTCTCTGATGCTATACAAAGATTTCCATGCCTTATTTTTATTATTATTATTATTATTATTATTATTATTATTATTATTATTATTATTATTATCATTATTGTTGTGGTACCATATTTTATTATCTCAGCTCCATACCCACACCCCGTCGATTTCTCATAAAGGTTAATTCGACAAAGTTACGATAGGTTTTTTGTATTAGTTCTTGGCTCACCTGCGCGTATTTATTTATTAGGAAGGTTAATGAAGGGGGTATAGTTCCCTTCTACTCTGGGGCAGGATGGAAAGTATGAAGAAAATATATTTATACTTCTTTTTGTCAGTTTTTGTCTGTGATTTCTTTCTGTGGTTATTTCTCTCTCTCTCTCTCTCTCTCTCTCCTCTCTCCTCTCTCTCCTCTCTCTCCTCTCTCCTCTCTCTCTCTCTCTCTCTCTCTCTCTCTCTCTCTCTCTCTCTCTCTCTCTCTCTCTCTGCAAGGAAAGAAGAAAATAACAAAAAACAGCACAATTCCTGTCCTTCTAGACCTGTTAAAATGTGTGTATGTATGTATGTATGTATGTATGTATGTATGTGTGTATAGGAATTCTGTATGTACGCGTGTCATTTATAGGCTTTGTTCTCAGTAGGCGATTTTAGCAGCATGACTATGACAACACAAGTCTTCAGGGGGTCTCCAGAAATGTTTCAGTGATGGCAGCACACACACACACACAAACACTTCAGGAAACACCACAACTCAACTCGTATATATTAGAAGGGAGGAGTGGAGACTTTCTGGAACTAAAGATACACAATATAATAAATCTATATACCAGGCCAGCAATCCTACACGGGGCGGCCCACACACACACACACATCATTCACACTCTTAGCCTCGTCAGCCTCCAGTGAAAATAAATAGATAAATTAAATGTTGATATATGAAAGGAATAACAAGTTTTAAGTCACTAGGAGTAGTTTTCTATCACACATAACAAATATATGTGAATTTCTCTCTCTCTCTCTCTCTCTCTCTCTCTCTCTCTCTCTCTCTCTCTCTCTCTCTCTCTCTCTCTCTCTCTCTCTCTCTCTCTCTCTCTCTCTCTCTCTCTCTCTCTCTAGGTCAACTGCTTATTACTTTCTGTAAACAAGGCCTATATGTATGTGTGTGTGTGTGTGTGTATCCCTCCAAAAATTGTTTCTCACTCCTTTTTTTTCCTTTACTGTTCATTTAAATTTTTCGTTCTGATGCTTAGAAAGAGCGAATGTTTTTATCTCCTGCTATGTATTATGGACAATTGTTGGAGCAGAAGTGATAATAAAGATAAGTATTGCCTGGTCATGGGCGATATATTGTACATAAAGACAGAAGGTGTTACTCATTCCTTCCCTCCACCTTACACGCCCCTGAACTCACAAACACTGCAGCATCTTGCCTCAACCTTTTCTAACCTGCTACAAGATGCTATGGGCATTTTCAGAGTGTTTTTTGTGATTGTACTAATAGTTTAACAAGTATTCAGTATCATAAATGGCAAAAAACACTGTGAAAACTCAATTAATCATCTCTGTGGCCTTTAAAAACACTTGAGATGAGAGAACAGTGATCTTGAATGCTGGTAATGGTCTTGTGCCCTCAGGCTGTTACTGTGACTTGCCTTGTTAGGGATGCAAAGTTTATCCGCATCGTTTCCTTTATATTGTATCTATAGAACCAAACCTGTCACAAAATGCTGGGTGGTTATTTTGATCTGTCTTATTAGGAATGCTGAGTTTGTCATCATTAATCTGTTTTTTGATAATATTGCATCTATGGAACCAAAACTTACTCAGCTAAGTGATTATTGAAACTGTTCCCTTACATTGATCTCTCTTATTGTGAATGCTAAGTTTATCATCATTGTTTTCTGCTATATATGTAGAACTAAAATTGCCATGAAAAAGCTGGGTACTTATTGAAATTGTTCCCTCATATTGATCTCTCAGCCATGTTAAGTTTGTCATCTTTGTTTGTTAATAATACTGCATCTATAACTCCATGACAAGTTGTAAAGCATATGGTTATTGAAACTGTTCCCTCATACTTTCTTCATATAAAATTAAGCTAACAAGACGAGAAAGAAGAACGAAGAAGCATCATAGGAGAGTAGCAAGAAGATACAAGAGAAAAAATAAGACACAGGAGAGAACAGAGATTAAAGAAGTGGGAGAGACAAGAGAAGAGGAGAATAAAGAAATGAGAAGAAAAAACAAGACAAGAAAACAGAAATGAGAGGAAACAAGGAAGGACAAACAACATAGAAGTAAGTAAAGAGAGGACAGTAAACACTCATTTCCCTCATATTTAATCCCGTCTCATTAGGGATGTTGGATTTACTATTATCGGTCTTCATGATACACCCATTCAAACTTCATCCATATCACAGTGGCCACCCACTATAGTCACTAATACACACACCTCATCCTCCTCCTAGCTCTATTCCTTTGTCATCTTTTAACATCTAATTATAAAGCAATTATTCCATTCTTGCTTTTTCGTTTAGCACTAATGATAAGTAAATGAAATGAGGGAGGGAGGAACAATAACCACAAGAGAGAGAGACTTGTTTTTCATTCAGAAATAATGATAATTTGGGACATAGTACAGTGGTCCGCAACACTGTCCCTTCCCACCAGGAGCTGACAGGACAGAGTGTAAATGATGTGTATGTATGTTTGTGTGTGTGTGTAGTGCCTTGTCTGGGCTGCCCTGTGTGGGGACTACCAGCCTGTTATAGAGATAGACAGACAGACAATCATATTTAACTGAAAAGAAGAGTAACACAGGCTAACAGTAAAACAAAATCTGAAAAAGGGAGAAATTTATTTACTGCAGACACTTGTAGTGAACTGAACCAAACAGCAGATTAAGAGAATAAGCTTTTTACATCCCATGACATGTATGGAAAGACCTACCAGCTAGTGGGTTTTCTCAGTCAACTGTTATATATAATCACAGGATCCATCTTCACACACACACACACACACACACACACACACATACTTACACACAAATAAACACAGTAAATCCTCAAAAACCACAGAGACACAAATATTGCATCTCACAAGCAGGCTTAAATCTATTCCCTACCCAATCCCCTCCCTCCCTCCCCCCTCCCGGTGAAGATATCATCCTACGCCTGCACCTCCTCCTCCTCCTCCTCCTGTAGGGATTAGCTGGTGTAGATGACAAACTGCTGGTCATCTGGTGAGGGCATTTCTACTTGGACATACTGCTGAGTTGAGTTGTAGTCGGTTTCATACTGTGGAGTGCTACTGGTGGCTGCTCTCATGTTGTTCCTGCAATGGGGAAGTTTTTTGTTAGGGGATGGGATTAACAAAGGGAGGGGAAGGAAAGGGAAGGGAGGGAGAGATCAATACAGGCTGTGCTAGTCACAGAGTTGGTCTTGTACAGAGATGGATACATCAAAGAGTGAGGTATCTATACAGGTAGTGTGTTGGAATGGAATGTACATGGATAGATGGAAACACAGAAAGAGACTGAAAGAGAGGGGGAGGGGGATCTATATAGGAAATGTGTTGGAATGTACATATACTGATTGAGACACATAGGACAGAGATAGACTGAAATAGAGGGGGAAGAGGGATCTATGCAGGTTGTGTGTTAGAATATGCAGGTTATGTGTTGGGTATTGTACAGAGAGATGTAGTATGCTGGAATACAGTGTTATACAGTATTGGGTCTTGTATACAGATAAACAGACAGACAGATATAAGAGAGCTTTAATTTAAGAAGAAAGGCTAACTACTTTTAGAAAGCTCTAATACAAAATTATCTTCATTTCACGGATGTTTTCATAAACTTTATAATACTTAACTGAGAATTCAGCAAAGTAGGGAATGAAAAGTTTGAACAAAAAGAACAATACATTTACTGAAGCAATATGAAAGAGACAGAGAGACAAAAATAAAGTGAAAGCTGAATATTTACTGAAGTGATTTGAAAGAGACAAAGAGAGGAGAGAAAATGAAACTGAACTAAGGGCCACACCAAGCCAAGACTCACTTTGCCTTGGCGTGTGTCAGAATGTGTGACTTGAGGTTGGTGCTCTGGGCAAACTTCTTGTTGCAGCCATCGAAGGGACACACGTAGGGCCGGTCACCTGTGTGGATGCGAACGTGGGTGCGCAGATTGAAGTCCAGAGAGAACCGCTTCCCACACCCCTCAAACGTACACTGCAGGAGGAGGAGGAGGAGGCGTCAGTATGTGTATGTGTGCGTGTGTTGTCTCTGCATTGTAATGTTTCGGCAACTACACTTAATACACACAAGAAAGGTCAGTAACACTGCCTGTCATACCTGGAAGGGCTTCTCTCCGGTGTGTACCAGCTGGTGTCTCTTGAGTTTGGAGGACTCCACGAAGGCCTTGCCACACTCTGCACACACGTGGACGCGTGGGCCGTGTGTGTGTAAGTGTTTCCTCATGGCGGAGTTGTCACGGAACATTTTATTGCAGCCCTGGAAGATAGGAGATTTGTTAGTGTTGGGACTGAGAAAGTTGCTAATAGAATCAAGAATTTTATTGATGAATATACTTAATTTTCATGAGTTCCCTTTTAAAATGTGTTCTAGTGAGAAACAGAGGTGGGGGGTGGAATTGAAAGATAGAGGAGGGAGAGAATAGGGAGAGAGAGCCATCATTCTACCAAACAAGTCAAATTTTCACACATTTTTCTTAAGGCTGCCAAATTTGAGTACCTTATATTTACTCTAAAAATTTGCATATCACTTTCATCTGTAATACTTAATAGATTGGCCCATGCAAACCTCTTAATTCTCTTTCCTTACTATATAACCAAATCATCTCAACTTTTCCCCACTAATTACACTCACTCCACTCCAAGCATCAGTAATACACAGACAGACACCCTTACCTTGTGTGGACAGGCTATGGTGCGCGCTATATCATCACTGCTGGCTTTCTTGGGCTTAATCTTGGCGAACTCTGCAAGCTGCTTGGGGTCGGAGAGGTCCACACCGGGGATGCCTGCCAGCTTCTTGTTGGAACCCGTCATATACTCAGTGTAGTCTGGGTCTGGCTCAGGGTTACTCAGCTCATCTGGAAAGCACCATTCATTACCTACTGTTATTATTATTGTTGTTGCTATTATCATTTGTTATTGTTTTCCCTTGTCTGGCTCAGCAAACTGTTCCACCAGCAACTGACGGGGATAAGACTGTGAATGACTTATGTGTGGTGTGCTTTGTCTGGTCATATATAGAAAGAGATAGACAGATAGATTATTATCATCATCATCATCATTTATCACTTGAAACTAGATAGACAGTTTATCATCATCATCATTTATCACTTGAGACTAAGTATATCAACATTATTTACAACTTAAAACTACAACTATAACACCTTTCATTCACCTAAAATACTTAATCTAACAATAACTTATACATATATTTCTATGGTAATTTAGGACTTTTTTTGTATATAGACTATTCATCTGACCATTATTTATATTCTTATATCAATTCATGTTTATTTTAACCTTTAATTTAAACAATTACATTCATTTGGCCTTCATATGTATTTTAATAGAAATTTAGGGTTTTTTCCATTAGTGATACGTCTATCTGGCTACAATATATATGGCTTTCTCACATTCATTAGCTAAGTGATGCAGGGGAGGCGAGGCAGGTGGGGCGGCATGCGGCTGGCAGGGTCAAGGTCACCCACTGATTCATTCATTCACTGCACTCAACCATTCACTCGCTTGTTCATTCATTCACAGATTCACAACGCACTACTCCACAACGCACTACATCACTCCCTCATTTCATCAATGCTCCCTGTACAAATCATGATTCAGGGTTCTGTGTGTGAATTCTTATTAATTTTCTCTATCTTCCTACATTCATTGATACTTTAATCAGAAATATTCGTTCTATGAATTCCCCAAACCAGCACATTATACAAATCAAACCAAAAATAAATAGCGACTAATATAGAAGTAATCGTCAAAATTAACAACGTTCTTGGTCATTAAAACTAAAATATAAGCCAGAAAATGTCATTAAAATATTTCAACTTCGTCCCTAAACTTCAAAATGGCCGCCAGCAGCTTGCATCATTCCCATCCATTTATGCTTTCCTTCCTTCCTGGCGCATTCCTCAATTAAACGACCATGACTCAGCGATGATGCACGATGGCTAGAATGCCTGATAACCCCCTTGATATACTAACGCAAGTGTATTGAGTGAAAAACTGCGAAATACTGTCCATGAGCCAGCTTGGTAACACAGGGGTCATGGGGGGGCTCAGGAATCTAAGGGTGTCTTCACCTAGCAAAATGCCTCTAACTAATTAACTAAACCCCTTGTTCGATCACCACACGGGTAGGAAGGAAGGTCATTATGGCAGGCGTGACCTAGCGAGGGTCAAGGGTTCATGGGAGGCACAAAAATGGGTGCAAGTTGGAAAAAGGCAAGAGCGACGAAGGAGCTGCGTCTAGTCATGGCGGTCGGCAGCCATTGCTCGCCTTCCGCCATACTTCGAGGCCATATTTAACATGGCTGCGCCCAGGCCTTCATGGCGGACACCAAACAAAAACAAACACAGACTCCCGCAGAATGGAAAACAAGGCCCCACGGACACGCACAGACAAGGGAAACCACACAAAACAGCCACCAAACGGAGACATATCGATCACGCGTCCCCAGTCCACCTTGCCTTGTCCTGTCCCCTTCCCTACCAAGCCCTGAGTGACACCAAGCCTCACAGGGCACAGAGCGACACCCTGACACTGGCACTCACCTTCGTCGACGCCTGAAGACCACATGGTGACGGAGAACTCGCCCTCCAGCGTCTTAATCTGCACCTGCTTCTGTTCCCATTTCTGTCCCAGGGAGGTGGTCGCTGTGAAGTCCTCTATCACCTCACGTCTTCTCTTCTGCCCCTTTTTCTGCCGCTTGGAAGGGCCTGGGGACGACTCAACGCACACATCATTCTCAACGGGCACTGGAATTTCATATGGGATCTCCTGCTCGCCCACAACCTCCTCCTGTGTCTGGAAAATGATCTCCTCTCGGCCGGGCTCGGGTAGTTGCTGGAGGGAGATGATCGGCTCCCCCTCGTAGGTCTCTATCGCATCCACGGGCATGTCCACCGGGATGGCCTCGATCTCCACCTCCTGGATCTCCGGCTGCACCTCCACCTCCGTCACGAAATCAGAGGACGACATGGCAGCGGGAAGGAAGGGATACAGTAGGAGAAAAAGAGAGGGAGAGAGAGAGCGAGATCACACCGCCACCTCCTCCTCTCCCACAGACTCCCCGTCCCTCTCTCCCTCCCTCTCCCTCGCCACTCAGCCATCCGCCGCCACTTGTGTTCTGTTATTATTTTATTTTTTACGTCATAACCGCTGTACTCTACAAAGTTCTATCTTCATAAGTACCTTTCTAATATATTCTTGCGCATATCTAGTCTATTTAACGAGTACCTGACAGCTTCGTTTTAAGAGGAGATAATATTATAGATATCCATAACTTGGTACCTCAGTCTGCCTCACTTCCTCACTGCCACCACCATCATAATATTCACCTTTTTCATTCCTAACTTACAGCATTATGTCAATACCTCCCCACATCAAAACATGCCTGTCAAATCCCCATTACTTTTCTCGTATTCAAAATTTCTTATGGTGTGTTGTATTGCGAGAAATCAATGCTAACTTAATACTTTCTTGGTATCGTGGACTGACTAGCGCATGGCGTCACATTTCCTTATCAAGTGTTGCTACCAAAAATATTTTATCTTATTATTTTTCATAATATGTCTTTTACTGCATACTTACAAAGGGTGTATGGAGTATTTTAAAGACTACGGGTAGTGTATGGTTGGTTTTCGAAGATGAGGAGGCTGTGGTTATGTGTATTCCATTGTTATTTAGTACTGTACTGGTAGAATAATGAGTAAAGCTTTACGTCTCTTGCTATCGCTGTTATTATTCACTACTGCTGCTGCTTTTATGATTACTCTTGCTGTGTGGATATGGTGCAATAGAAACAGTGGTGGTGACACATATATAACTTTATTTCAGTAAAGCATTAACTATTTGAAAGGGATTTGATTATCTTGTTACTGTTTTTACTACTGCTATTATTTCAATAAGAAAGAGCATATTCTAGTAGGCCTTCTGTTACTACTGCTACTACTACTATTACTATTACTACTACGACTACTACTACTAGCCCAATGAAATAGCATTGCAGTGAACTTAATATCAGCACCTATTACTCTTACAACTATGGCAAGACTATGCTAGGCTAGTATCTACGTTTATCTGGGAAGTTTATAAAAGATATCAATAATAACTGCATTGAAGAGAAAACGAGATATTGTTAAGAATTCAGAAGCTATTATGTGAAGACCAACAAACTTTTTGCATTCTTTTTCTCACGCTCTTTAATTTCAAACAGTGATGCATTTATAGAACCTTATTATTCACTCTACTACAACAGCATTACTCGTAGTCTTAGATAATTACTACACAGCTGCACTATCAGATACGAGAGGGAAATTTATATTAATTTTATGTAACACTGTGTGCATTAAGAAACGTTATGCTCTCTCTCCACAACTATTTTAAAGGCCACAGAAAGGACTGGCGGGGTTCTCAAGACTGTATCTCCGGTTAATAATGCAGAAATCATGTTAACACGTCACTAGAACCAAGCTACAGTTTAAAGTTTAAAGTTTAGTTTAAAACTATAGTTTTAAATGAGAGGAGGAGGGAGCTATTAGTTACTGAGCTTGTATAGGATGACTCATAGATGCTTGTTGAGTGCAGTAGTGTTAGAAAATTTTGAGTTACCGTATAAAAATTATTGGTATGAGTTACTGGTGAGAGAGAAGACACGTATATGTTTGTAAAGTGAAACATCTAGCTGTAGTATAATATAAGGAAAACAAGGTACTTGACTCTAGGGTGACTATATAATGTTTGAGAAGATAGCTCGAGATAACATAATCGGATTAATTAATTCACAGGCACGAATGTTAAGTGACACACACACACACACACACACACACACACACACACACACACACACACACACATTGGGGAACATTCTGATACACATCATGAAAAAACATACAATATTACACCGGAAAATTTATAAAAGAAACAAAAGAAGAAATTTAATTGAGTCAGTCCTTTGAGTCAGTGGAAAAGGAACAATTGGCAACTCTACCACGTGTCAGGAGAGCAAAGAGAGAAGAGAGAGATAGAGAAAGAGAAAGAAAGAGAAGGACGGAGAGAGAGAGAGGCAGAGAGATAGTCGCTTTTAGGTCACTGTGGCGTTCACGTCAGTTGCAGCTCTCTCTCTCTCTCTCTCTCTCCCTCTACTCCCCATCAACGCCCTCCCAAAGAAGCCTAGTATGTGAATCAAACCTCCATACTCAACACAGTGTAGCGGTGAAGTGAGAAATTATCATACAGAGACCTGGAAGAGAGAGAGATAGAGAGAAACTGATGTGACGAGGGGGAAAAAAAAAGAAGGGAAGAAAAAATGTTAATGTTTTGGCATTTACCTTGAAGTGTGTGGAATCTGTGAGGTGAACACTGCCTTGGTTAAGTTACAGGTAAGGTGACTGATTGGTTTGCAGGTGTTTTGAGGTGTTAGTGGCCAGACTTAATAAGTTTTTTTACTCTTCAGTGACTCAACTAATGCAGGTAGAGATTAATTAACAGGTATTCGCCAGGTATATCTAAACCACCTTCATGCCTCAATCAGTTTATTAATGCCTTGCTTTTATGTATTAGTTATGTGTGTACGTGTGTTTGTCTATTCAGGTATGTTAGATTGGTGTCGGTACAGCTGAGAGACTTGTGTGTGAGTGTTGGTATGAAAAAAAATGGAAAGTAGAGACTGAGGAAAGACGAAAGTTGAGGAGAAGGAGGATAGTGAAAGTGTACACTCTCTCTCTCTCTCTCTCTCTCTCTCTCTCTCTCTCTCTCTCTCTCTCTCTCTCTGAATAATGCGCAGACACTTGTTTATAGTTTATGGTGATGCAACACACACACACACACACACACACGCACGCACGCACCATAACTTAAGAGACACAAGCATATCAGTGTACATTTCAAGTCTTGTATATAACACACACACACACACACTGATACATATTCTGACTTCCAACCTGAGAAAACACCTTGTCATATCAGAACAAGAAAGGTGTGTATGTGAAGGGAGGGGAGGGTGAGGAAACACAAGCGCAATATCCTTTCAGTCTTCTTAGTAGTTTACGTGTGTGTGTGTGTGTGTGTGTGTGTGTGTGTGTGTGTGTGTGTGTGTGTGTGTGTGTGTGTGTGTGTGTGTGTGTGTGTGTGTAATGTAATATACAAGACTTGAAATGTACACTGATATGCTTTTGCCTCTTAAGTTATCGTGTGTGTGTGTGTGTGTGTGTGTGTGTGTGTGTGTGTGTGCACAAGACGTGGTGTAGCAGTGAGAGATAAAGCTTAGGCCAGTAGTGGGCGTGAGTGGCAGTGTTCCCAGTCGCCTGTTGTGTTAGTGGAGGGGAGAGTGTAGACAGAGTGAGTGCAGAGTGACCTGGAGTGTTAAGAGCAAGGTGTATTGGTGTGTGTTGCTGTGTACAAGGCCAGTACTCAGAAACGCTTTGCTGTCTCACCACGACTATTTTCAAAGGTCACAGAGATGATTAGCCGTGTTCTTAAGGCTGTTTTTCTGGTTATTAATGTAGAAATCTTGGTAATCTGCCGCTAGAACCATAAGAACACCTTTAAAGCCGTGTGTAACCTGAGCCTTTTGAATGTTGTTGAGGTACGGCGCAGAGGTGTTTCAGAATATAGTCATAATACTGAAGGGGAGGAAATCACAATAAGATTATGTATGACATTCCTAAAACATCCTTCTTAACTATCCTGCCATCCTGTCTTCCTCTCTCCTACATCCCTCAATCCTTTCCCCATATAACTACATACTCCATCTTACAATATTTTTTTTCCTGGTGTTTCGTATCTTACAAAATATTACATACTTTACTACTTTACGTGGTTTAAGAATATGTGATTGTAGTGTAAAAGTAACTGTAATGAATTCAGACTGGTTGAGGTGAGGTAAGGTCTGTGTGTGTGTGTGTGTGTGTGTGTTGCTCCCCACACCCACTAGACAACCTTGGAGTAACGGTGTGTGTGTGTGTGTGTGTGTGTGTGTGTGCTGTATTTTGTGTCATGTATGTATGTTTGTAAAATTACGTATATATCTGAATACTGACATGTTTAATTATCAAATGACTACCACCACCACCCCCACCACCACTACTACTACTACTACTACTATCACCACCACCACCACCACTGCTACTACTAGAGGCGAGAGAGAAAACACCACTTACAAATACCACCATCTACTGCAGAAGGAGAGACAAGAGGACCGAGTCGAGAGAATGGATGAGGACAGGTTAAGGAGACTTGCGGTGCTGGTGCTTCTGTGTGGCGTGTTTCTCGTCACCTCATGGATTGAAGACATCACCTACACCATGCAGGAGACGAGAACTGCTGCTGAAAAGGTGTGTATGTATGTATGTGTGTGTGTGTGTGTGTGTGTGTGTGTGTGTGTGTATCAGTCTGCCAGTTATGCTTTCTGAAGTCTTTGTGCCTGTTCCCGATACACACACACACACACACGCACACACATCTCCTGTTCCTCCTTATAAACACGTCTCCTCCTTCCTCCTCCTCTTCTTCATCACCATCATATCAGTACAAGTAACGTTAAATGTTATGATCAAGTTAAGATACGTTAGACTTAATTACTCTGCATAATAAAGACTCATTTGTTCATTAATTTATATGTGTATTTATTTATTGATTGATTATTTTCTTCAGATGACCGGGAAGAAG
>NC_087195.1:2485000-2557500 GCF_035594125.1 Scylla paramamosain
TGAGTACTCGGCTAGTCATCTCTGTGGCCTTTGGAAATAGTGGTGGTGAGAGAGCGAAGCGTTTCGGAACACGGCCCTAGTTCTACCTTGGTTCTGTTCACCCTGGTTCTGCCTCTACTCACCCTGGTTCTGAATCGGTGGTCCTTAGCCTGCTCAAAGCGGGAGATGTAGTGATGTGGGTTGCCTCTGTTCCATCCAAACTCGTACTCCTTATGGGCTGGCACGTTGACGTACTGAAAATACCCCTCAGGCTGCTTCCCGTAACCGCCCCCGCCGCCGCCGCCGCCATGCTGGGGCCGTCCACTCACGCCCACGCACAGCACTGCCGCCGCCGTGACTGTCTGTTGGATTGTAATTAGAGTGGTATTAGTGGTGGTGGTTGTGGTGGTGGTAGTAGTGGCAATTGTAGCAGTAGTAGTAGTAGAATGAAAACGACAATCGCTACTACTACTGCAACTACAACCACCACCACAACGTACAAGAACATACAACAACAACAACAACACAAATCAAAACACCACACAAGAAACCACAACATCATCATATTAATCGCCATAATATTTCACGCCAATCTCGTCCCCCCCCCCTCTCTCTCTCTCTCTCTCTCTCTCTCTCTCTCTCTCTCTCTCTCTCTCTCTCACCAGAATCTTCAGCATCTCTCGTTCTTGTCTTGCTCCTAACTACCTGCTCTCTCTCCACCTTCTTCTATTATATACCTATTGCCTTCCGTGGAGGTCTGATGCCAGGTACAATATTTAACCAATCTTTCTTAGCCTATATACACACATTCATGCCCTTTCCCCGTGTTTCAGCAAGGTTTAGGTGATGTTTTTAGTCATATGGTGCAGAAAACGCGTTGTTTGTTTAGATAGTCATGCAGAAAAGCGTTAACTTATATAGTTTGGTCTAATTTTCACGTCATTCTTTCTCTCTTTCTCTCTTCTTCCAGCAGTGAAAGTTCAGTGAAATTCTTCTCTCGCTTCTCTCTTAGCTTCAGGAGTTGCGTCGAGTCCAAGAGATAATTGGTGTGTTTTTGTCACGGATTTCACGAATAATGGCCACGCCTACTTAGGGAACGAAGTGAGAGAGAGATGGAGATGGATGGAGAGATGGAGTCTTGGTATAGTAATAGTAGTAGTAAGACAGGATTATGGGATGAGCTGAAGCAGAGATAGTAATGGTGAAAGCGAAGATTATGGCGAAGAGAGAGAAATAGTCCTGATAGTAAAAGTGAGAATTATAAGACGATGAGGGGCAGACTGGTTAGTAATAGCCATAAGAATAGGAGGAGGAGGAGGAGGCGGCGAAGGAGAGTTGTTAAAATTGATGGGGAGAAAGGAGAAGGAAAAGGGAGAGGACGAGGAAGAGGAGAACTGTTAGAATCGATGGTGGAAAGTAAGGAAGTTCAAAGAGAAAAGAGATGAGGATGAGGACAAGGACGAGAAGTGCTTTTAAAATTGAAGGGAAAAAGAAAGGAGGTGGAGGAGAGAAGTATAGCTGTCAAGACTGATGGGAGAAAAAAACGAGGAGGAGGAAGATGACGACGACGAAGGCGAGAAGAGTTGTCAAGATTGATGGGGAAAAGAAAGGATGAGGAGGAGACTGGTAGGGGATTGTAGCAGGAGGTGGAGGAGGAGAGTTAGTGAAAGCCAACACGCCTCGGGAGAAGAGGAGGCGATGACATGTGCGAGATATGTGTGTATTGCTGCAAGGTGTGGGTGGTGATGTGTGACGCTGTGCTACTACTACTACTACTACTATTGATGATGATGATGATTATACCATTAAAGCTACTGTTGCTACTGCTACTTCCACTACTACAACCTTTCTCCTTTTCTTCCAGAGATAAAATAGATTGAGAGAGAGAGAGAGAGAGAGAGAGAGAGAGAGAGAGAGAGAGAGAGAGAGAGAGAGAGAGAGAGAGAGAGAGAGAGAGAGAGAGAGAGAGAGAGTTAACTGGAGGGGGAGATATTTGTCTTTCTTTTCTCCTTCACTTTCCCTGCTTCAAGCTCTGTCTCTGATCCTCCCTAACCCACCCCCACCCTTTCTCTACACAAACAGGTACTTTCGAGGTTACCAAGTGCATCACACTTTTTAACATATACAATATACATGCATACATATATTTATACATTGCTTCAGTTCGAATAACACCAAATTTTTTTTGCCCTGTTGGTCGATGGTGGAAAGGAACAGTCTCATGAACCACTACTACACCCCAGGAGGTTAGGCACACCACAGATGGCCACACACACACACACAGCAAGCCCCCACAGCACACATTGGTTCACCCCTGCCCCTTCATAGTTACCCACACCTACTCGAATCCTGAGACCACAGCAAGGCCCCACAGCACACACTGGTTCTTCCCTGGCTCTTCATAGTGTGACCATTCCTTACCCTGCCCCTTGCCCAACCGAGGCCACAGAAGATGCAGGGCACTTTTTTTTTTTTTTATGTAGGAGGGACACTGACCAAGGGCAACAAAAATCCGATAAAAAAAAAAAATGCCCACTGAAATGCCAGTTCCATAAAAAGGGTCCAAAGCAGTAGTCAAAAATTGAAGGATAAGTGTCTTGAAACCTCCCTCTTGAAGGATACCAGTGTAATAAATGGAAATGAAACACCCTGTATATAAAAAGGATCTATATATTATAATACAAAGACTGATGACATTTGACTAAACATTTGGCACACACTGTATAGGAGTAATGGGGTTGTGTTTGCAGGGTGAGGGTGGGTAGGCAGGGATGTGAGGGTAGGATGAGGGCATGAGAACAGGGTGAAGGTCATGTAGGGGTGAAAAAAAGGGTGAGGACATGAGGGTGAACAAGATGATAAACAGAATGATGAATAGGGTGAAAGGAAGACTGGATGAATATGATGAAAGGAAGATTGGATGAATATGATGAAAGCAGGACTGGATGAATAGAATAATGAACAAAATGAAGACAGATGCAGTAGATGGGATAAACGAGATGAATACAAATTACAATGAGCAGATATGAAAACAAACAAAATAGCAGACTGGCTGACGGAACAGAATAACGACAACAACAAAATGAGGAAACATTTATGACGAAGGAGAAAATATTAACAGTGAGAGCTGATGACGTGGGAAATAGACAGAAAGGTGAGTGAGTGTGAGGTTAAGAATGAAGTTGAGTGAGGTTAGAAAGGAGGTTAGGAATGTCGCATGTCACGTCTGAGGTACACAATGGAAGGGACGAGGTTGCACAGAAACAACCAAGAAAAAAAACAAAGAAAAATAAAGTAAATACACGTGGAAAGAAAAAAAAAGGAGGGAGAAGAGTAAATACACTAAGAATAGAAAAAAAAGGAAAAAAAATGGAGATCTGAAATTTTTACAGTTACGAGATGAAAGGATTGAGAGAGAGAGAGAGAGAGAGAGAGAGAGAGAGAGAGAGAGAGAGAGAGAGAGAGAGAGAGAGAGAGAGAGAGAGAGAGAGAGAGAGAGAGAGCATATACAGAAAACCCAAAATATAAATAAATCTATGTACAAAATTACTTACTATCCTTGACACAAACACAGACACACACACACACAACTGTCATTTCAAAGGCATAAGAGGGAGAAAAAAACAAACAACATAGATACAAACAGTGAAAGAAAAAACAAAACAAAAAAAAAACAAATGCAATCATAAACACACACAAAAAAAATAAATAAATAAATAATAAATAAAAGAAAATAAACAGTACAATACACTATGATCAATCTATCTTGTAGCACACCTGAAAATACACACACACGCACACAACACATACACAATATATACACAGTGCCATCCCTTCTATAGAGATGTCATGGCAGGAGGTCTTGCATATGCCCGGGGAATAAAGCCATACTTTCTTGTCTTGGGAGCATAAGCCCACAACCACCCATCCACAGTCTGGTTGTTGAGGTCAGCATATATCCAGTCCCCTCGCCTCACTGACAGGTCGTCCGGGGCCTGTGCCTGGTGGGGGAGAGAGAGAAAGAGAAGTGTGGTGTTGGTTAGATGTGCTGGTAAACTGAGGGAAGGTGAGAAAATAACAGTTGAAGGTAAGGATGATAAGAAAATTACGGTGCAAGATAAAGAAAGATGACAGGTAGATGATAGTGACACAGATAATGGTGAAAACAGGTAGATAATGGTGATGACAGAAAGGTACACTACTAATAATGATAATGAAAGGTAGATAATAAGGATAATGGTGGCAGGTAGATACATATGATAATGATGGTAATGAAACAAGGTAGAAACTATAATAATGAGTGATATGAGACAGGTAAATACTAGTAATAAAGAAAATGATAATGACAAACAGGTAAACACAACTAACAACAAAGGTATCAGGCAGGTGGACAGCAGCCAGGTGAACAATAATGAGCCTTACCTTGTAGTCGTAAAGCATGACTAGTTCTGAGCCGTGGAAGCGAAGGTCGTCACTGTTGCCGGGCCCCAGGTGGTGCTGTCCCGGCCCATAGCCAGCCGACCCCAGGCCCCCGTGCACCATGACCCCACCGCCCCCGCCCCCACCGCCACCCCCACTCCCCTCCAGGTGATCTGTGGGGAAAGGTTTGAAAGTAAGCAGGTTGTGGTGGTGGTGGTGGTGGTGTGTGGGAGTCTGTTAGATGGTGGTGATGTTATGACAATTGTTATTACTTCACTTTGGTTATTCTTGATTCTGTTGAGTAAAAAAAAGGATAGGCAGACAGAACAAAGCATAACAAAACAAAGAACATTCTCTCAGCATAACAAAAAGAACACTCTCTCAACACAGCAGGGTAGACACAGCCAGCCAGAACAAACCATAACAAAGAACATTCTTAAAACTTACCCTGTATGACATCAGCAGGGTACACAAAACCTGATGGTACAAAGCCCTCCTGTCCGTCTGACCTCAGCACCCAGTACCAATCCGGGTCGTCTCTGTTCAGCACAGTCACAAACTCACCGCGCTCAACACTCACGTCGTTCTCGTCCCGGGCAATGAAGGTGTACAGCACAATGTACCGGCCGGCTGGGTCCTGCGGCAATGGGGTAGGTTAGGGGGACATTAGGGGGTCTGGTTGCTGGTTTCATTTAACTTCGCCATTTTACCTGATCATAATCTTAAATGCGTTTTGACATTCTGTAGTTATGTCTAATTTTTAAGTTAATAGTTATTTTCTTTATGGTTTATGAGTGACAGAAGAGGGTTGCCCAGTCTGGAGAAAAGGTGGAACAGGAGACAAGTGTGTGGCTTCCAAATGAGTAATGCAATAACAAAACATTTATCCAACCTGGAAGAGAGATGGAAAGGAAGACAAGATTACAGCTTATGAGTAACAAAAAGAAAACAGTTACCCAACCTGGAGGAATATGAAAAGGGAGATGAGATTACAGCTTATGAGTAACAAAAGAAAATAGTTACCCAACCAAGAGAAAGATGAAAAGGAAGACAAGATAACAACTTGTGAGTAACAAAAGGAAAACAGTTACCCAACTTGGAGAAAGATGAAAAGGGAGACAAGGTTACTGTTTATATGAGTAACCAAAGAAGGGAGTGAGTTACTCAATCTAGAGGAAAGATGAAAAAGGAGATGAGATTATGACTTGTGAGTAACAGAAGAAGACGCAGTTACCCAACCCTGAAAAAACATGAAAAAGGAGACAAGATTACGAATTATAAACGAGTAATGAAAGAAGAGTTAAAATTACACAACCTGGAGAGAAGATGGAAGAGACGAGACACAATTTTCTTATTTTTTTTTTAGTTTTTATGTACGAGGAACACAGTGGTCTAAGGCAACATAAAATAAATAAATAAATAAATAAAACCTAATGAAAAAGGTTTATACAGAAGAAAACTCATAAATATTGAGGAAAAACAGCCAGATATAGAAGAAAATAACTAAATGAAACAAGCTAAAAAAAAAAAAAAAAAAAAAAAAGACATATAGAAAAGCTATGAGTTGGAGGGCACCTTGAAGAACGGATGGATGTCTGGCGTGGCTGACCCACTCTGGATGGAGGAGTCAGACGTCCTGTTAGGCGGCCCACCAATAACCTTGCCACCATAGCTCTCCGAGTCCGACCCGACGAGACCCGGGTTGTCTGCAAGAGTGGTGATTTAGACTCTCTTCTGTACCTTGTGTTAATTAATTCATTGGTATTTTTTTTTTTTTTATTTACCTTGCTTTAATTCATTTTTTATTTATTTTTTTACTGATTTTTTACCTTATGTTTAATTTGTCAGTATTTTTTTACTTCTTTATCTTGTACTAATGAATTTATCAGTATTTTTTTAATTTTCTACCTTGCATTGATTAATTTATCAGTATTTTTCTACTTTTTTTTTAAGCTTAATTTAATTTATCAGTATTTTTAAGCTTGATCAAATAAACCTTTCATTCGTTATATTTGCCTGTAATGTTTAAGTCTCATTCAATATATCTTTCATTCATTAATTCAACTGCATATCTAGACTACTTAATATGCCTTTCATTTGTTCATTCATTCATTCATTCATTCAATATATTCACATGTAAATTTTGACTTTATTCAGGACACCTTTCATTCATTAACTCTCTCTCTCTCTCTCTCTCTCTCTCTCTACTAAACATCTAATTCTATCAAACACACACACACACACACACACACACACAGGCACCCACCAGTGCCGCCTGAGTTCACAGTGCCAATGGTGGTGTTGTGGTCAGTGTCTAGGCCGCCACCACCACCCTCTAAGGAGCTGTGATCGCGTGGCATCTTTTTCTGTGGGCAGGGCCAGATAGGGAGGTGAGGTGAGGCCAGGGGAGGCAGGGGAGGTGAAGACAAGAGGCAGGGAAGGCAAGGGAGGGGAGGATAATGAAAGGAAATGGGATAGGAATAGGAAGAGGTGAGGGCAGGGAAAGCAGGGAAGGTGAAAAGATGAGGCAGGGAAGATGAAGGTGAGGTGAAGGGAGGTGAGGAAGAGGGCAGGGAGGTGAGGATGAGGGCAGGGGAAGCAGGGGAGGTGAGAAGGTGAGATGAGGCAGAGAAGATGAAGTGAGAGGGTAGGGAGGTGAGGAAGAGGGCAGGGAAGTGAGGAGAAGAGGCACAGAAGATGAGGTGAGGTCAGGGAGGCAGGAAAGTTAAGAAGCAGGGACTTGGTGAAATGCAGGGAAGGGGAGAAGAGAGGCAGGGAAGCAAGACAGGATGATAGAGAGGCAGGGTGAAGAAACATGACAGGGAATATATGGAATAAACTTTGCATTTCAATACACACACAAAAAAGCACAAAAAAATATACAAAACCAAGATAATCACTTCATTTAACATAATTATAGCACTGAAAGGCTAAATAAATCACATAGGCCAAATAAGTAAACAACTGGAGCTAGAAAGACGAGAGAGAGAGAGAGAGAGAGAGAGAGAGAGAGAGAGAGAGAGAGAGAGAGAGAGAGAGAGAGAGAGAGAGAGAGAGAGAGATAGAGATAGAGATAGAGAGAGAGAGCAGACACTTACTTTATGGTTGATGGTAAGTTCCCCAAGCTGTGAGCCGTAGGGGGCACAGTAGGAGTGTGGGATGAAGCCTTCCTGCTGGCCGTGCTCTGCTATCACATACACCCAGTCATTCTCCTGGTACAGCACATTGACAACCTGGGGATGGACTGGTGTTAGCATGATAGGGGTGTGTTTACCTTTATCTGTTGTCACTTAGTTGTACAGTTTGGAGATGGGATTGGTGTTTGTGTGGCTGGTGTGTGTTACTCTGTCTGTCATCATTTAGTTGTAGAGTACAGGGATGGGGTCAGTCAGTGAATTATGTTGGTAGATTGCTCTATCAGGAAATAAATATATCCTCGCATCTTTCTTTGTTCTGTGTGTGTGTGTGTGTGTGTGTGTGTGTGTGTGGTTGTCCCATTTACCTATACACACTTTTTTTTCTTACTAAGTGCAAGGTGACTCTGGCTTAATCCTTACACTGCAATATGCAACACTTTACACCACTAAAAGCAATGCATGGACTCTTTACTGAAAGAGTTAAAACAAAACAACTATATAAACAAAACAAATCAAAATGTCCCGGCCAGACAACTTACACTTCCTCTCTTGACCTCCAGTTCATCATCCACACAGGGCGTAAAGTCATGTAGCACCACCATCTTGCTGTCTGGCGATAGTCCTGCTTCCTTCTCCAGCCCAACCCGCACCAGTGTTTCTATGGAGGCCGAGCCAGTGATGCGACCCAGGCCCGGTGCCCTCACCACCTTCTCCTCCCCCTCCGACACATAGCCACCAGACCCTGCCGGCGACGCTGACATGAGCTAACAGGAAGGCTGAGAGGTTGGTGGTGGTGGTGATGGCATTAGAGGAATACAAAGGAAGTGCAAACAGTAACAGTCTCCGAGGTTCTTACTTAGGCGTTTGGGTGTGTGCTATGCTATTAGTGGGAGAGATGGGGCACAATTGAGGTGGTTGGATGGTTTGTTAGGTTAGTGATGGTGGTGGTGTTGATATGAAGTGAAGTAAAGATTTAAAGGTTTGCTAGGTGGTGGTGGTAGTGGTGGTGTTGATGGTGAGTTTAATATTGGCTGAGTATAATTGGTGAGACAGGAAGGGAGATGCCACAGTGAGTAAATTTTAAACGAGTCTCTGCTCTTATCCCTAGAATGGTCTAACTTTGCCAAGCTTGTCTTCTTAAGCACCATGTCCTCTTATGACACGAAGCACATAGAGAGGTATCTAATGACTTGTTGTCTCACTGCCAGGCCCTGAGGAACACACCAAGATGAAATGAGGGGAAGACTTGTGGATAAAAACAAATGAACATAAAAAAGAGAAACTGCAAGTAGCCAGTAGGAAAGTAAGGGAAGCTGCAAGAAGCCATCAGTCCCTGAAATTTCCCTAAACTTTGAAATGCTCTACCTGACTGCAAGACCCAAGGTAAGTAAATACTCTGACATGACGCCAAAATTACGGTAACTTGCACTGCAGCCTGTTAAATTTTTGGTGAGATAAGACAATGCAACGTTAAAGAATAAGAAGTGAGGTAACTGATGACTGGTAGATGAGATGAGAAGTGTATTGAAATATTTGAGATGCTGCTTCGTTCATTTATACCTTGCCATTGAAAAATATATACAATTGAACAAATACAGTTCTGATGAGAGAAAAAGTTTAAGAATATAGGGTCATATAAATAGATGGATAGATAGATATAGATAAATAGATTGATAGACAGATAGATACAGATAAACAGACAGACAGACAGACAGATACATTGATGGATAGATAGATACAAAGACAGATAGATAGATGGGAAATGTCTTGAAATAAAATAAGACGCTGGTTAATCAATTTATACCTTGCCATTGTGAAATAAATAAATAAATAAATAAATAAAACATAAATGAAAAAGAAAAACAGCGTTGGTACCCAAAATAATACCAACACAGACACACACACACAGAGAGAGACAGACAGACAGACAGAAGTGAGTGATATCAACGCACCGCTACCTAGCATCACTTATCTCCCCCTCTCCCTCTCTTTCTCTCTCTCTCTCTCTGTCTCACTTACTCTCCTTCCCTCTCACCCCTCTCATATACCCTGCCCTCAAACAACTTCCTCTCGCCAACAACCACGAGTAATTCTAGGTCACCCATCCACAAATTAACCCAAATCTCATATCGTAACACGTAAATCAGAAAGAGGGTCACTAGTTAACACGTGACTTTAACCACTTTCCGGGTCATTTATTGGGGTTTTTAGGCGCTGAGTGACCCGAGGCGAGACCCAAATGTTAGGTCAGCGAGTGACGTGGGCAGGGGAGGTATGCGTGTAATTAAATTTACCTTTCTTTTTCTTGTTCCGTCGAATCCTAACTGGACACAGAAAAGCCATCTTGGGTCTGTTGCCACATCTCGCTACCCGCTACTTCTATTTTCACCCCTAACTCCCTATTGTTCCTTTATTTACTATCATAATAGGTGGTTAAGAGGGATATTGTGTTCTATGATAATTATATCGTGGGGAATTGGTGTGGATGGTGAGTATGAGTTGTTAGGAAGCAAACTGTGACAACATTGCGGTCTGTCAAAATTGAGTTCAGGTCCCCGTGGTTGGTTCCTTACTAGCACTCCTTTACTCACCTGGTCCCTATACTCACTTCATTTACTAACCTGGTCACTTATTTAATCTTATTTTTCTTCATTAAATTTACTCACTTCCAGTTCTCATCTTACCTGATTACTCACCACCTGGTTTATACTTCTAGTCCCTTATATAATTATCTATTCATCTGCTTGTCTTTCCTTACCTGTCTCTCTCATCTGGTTTTATTGGTCTGTTTCACTCACTTAGTCATTCATCGTATAGTCCCCCCCCTCTCTCTCTCTCCAGTATAGGAACAGAAACATCACGACAAATTCATCTTTATTTTACGACACACAAATATTAAAGTTTCAAGAGTAATGGGGGTGGTAGACTAAAAGTGGAATGACTGACAGACTGGCATGTGTGTTAGTGGATGGAACTGTGATGCTTGTAGTATGAATGGTTACTTGAATGTGTGTGTGTGTGTGTGTGTGTGTGTGGCGCTTTGTTTGGGCCGCCCCGTGTGAGATTGCTGGCCTGGTAGAGAGACAGATGGTTATTTTATGAAAGGGACAGGTGAAGGTGGAAGGATGGGATGAAAGAGTACAGGTGTGGTAGGACAGGGACAAGTTGAGGTGGGAAGGTGAAAGGATGGAGTAGAGGTTTGTGGTGTTTGGATAAGGAATGGGACATCAGAGGAGGATAAACAGATTAAACTGAAGACTGAAAGGGAGAGAAAAATAGAAACACATTAAGAAACTGACAAACAGAAATTGATTAAACAAAATGAGACTGACAGGGAGAAAGATTAATGAGACTGAGAGAGAAACAGGTTGATGAGACTAACAGGGAGAGATTAATGAGACTGACAGGGAGAAAGATTGATTAAAGACTAGGGAGAAAGATTAATGAGAGACTGACAAGAGAAATAGATTAATGAGACTGACAGGGAGAGAAACAAAGTAATGAAAGACTGATAGGGAGAGAAACAGATTAATGAGACTGATAGGGAGAGAAACAGATTAATGAGACTGATAGGGAGAGAAACAGATTAATGAGACTGATAGGGAGAGAAACAGATTAATGAGACTGATAGGGAGAGAAACAGAGTAATGAAAGACTGATAGGGAGAGAAACAGATTAATGAGACTGATAGGGAGAGAAACAGATTAATGAGACTGATAGGGAGAGAAACAGATAATGAGACTGATAGGGAGAGAAACAGAGTAATGAAAGACTGATAGGGAGAGAAACAGATTAACGAGACCGACAAGGAAACAAATTAATGAGACTGACAGGGAGAGAAAAATATTAATGAGACTGACAGGGGGAGAAATAGATTCATGAAAGACTGACAGGGGGAGAGGAATAGCTTGAGAGACTGACAGGATAGATGGTGAAAGGAAAAGTTAATTCTAAGAGGTTTAAAATTGCCTATGAGATCTTGACCACATACAGCCAGACTTACACACACACACACACATACAAGAACGTTTCAAAATGGCAATAATGATGACGATGAACAAAGAACACACAATTTTTTGGCAGTGACATGACGCAAAGTAAAAACTCAGCATTTATAAAACACTTACTCTTAATGTCGAAAAAGACTCTCAACTGACAAATGACTCTTCTCTCCTTGCATTCCAGCCCCCTAGAGCAGCCTGCCTCTGCACTTCCTGGCGCCACAGTAACAGTACTTGATCTTGCCGGCCACGCTGCCCACGTCGTAGCTGTAGTCCCAAGTGAGCTCTGTGCCTGCCTTGATGTTGCTGATGGCAAAGAAGGCAATCCAGGGAAAGCGCAGGTCATGGGTGTCCACAAAGACATTCTGCACAAACACGTTGGGCTCACACGAGTGCTGCGGGGAAAAGGAGGAGGAGAGTTACTAAGAAGTTTGGGTTCAGGGAAGAGGAAGAGGAATATCAGAGACTTGTGGAGTGAGGAAGAGGATAATCAGAAAATTGTGGATCAAGGAAGTGGACTGAGGAAGAGAAGACAGCAAGTTGTGGATGAATGAATGGAAGAAAATTAATCAGATGGAAGAGAAGAAAAATAATCAGAAGAATGATAAAATTGTACCTCAAGGAAAAGGAGAATAATAATTTAATAAAAATGTACATCAAGAAATAATAATAAAAAAAATTGTAGACTAAGGAAGAAAATAATAAAAAAAAAATAAAAAATTGTTGATGAATAAGAGTAATCAGAAAACAACAGATCAAGGAACAGAAGGAAGACAAATTTCCTAAGTCACTGATGTAATATAACTACTGTAAAGACTTAATTATTGTGGGGTGACAGATTGATGTAACTACTACTGTCAAGACTTTGTTACTGTGGATGTTCTTATAATTATTGTGTGTAAGTAAGTATGTGACAGAGATTGATGTTACTACTACTGTCAAAACTTGTTGTGTTACTGTGGGTGTGTTCTTATAATTATTGTGTGTGTGCGCGTTTGACAAAGATTGATGTTACTACTACTGTCAAGACTTGTTACTGTGGGTGTGTGTTCTTATAATTATTGTATGTGAGTGTGCGACAAAGATTGATGTAACTACTACTGTCAAGACTTGTTGTGTTACTGTGGGTGTGTTCTTACAATTACTGTGTGGGTGTGTGACTGAGAGATTGATGTAACTACTATTAAAAAGACTTGTTGTTCAGTTACTGCAGGTGTGACAGATCTGAGTGCTATACAGTGTCCCAAGATGGCTCCACAGTCCTTTCCCACAATGTCCAGCTAATCCCTATTGCCTTAGTTGAGTTAATCATGTTTGAGGTGGTAACTGCTACAACAAATACACTGCATTCTGCAATTACTATATCCTTACTTACAAAATTCTTGAAGTGTAACACCAAAGTCCGTATGTAAATGTCTAACTTTTAAACCAAGGCATGAAAAGCATTTGACCAAAGAATATTCATAACTTAAGACTTCATCTTTCCTCTTGGAATGCCCTGTATATGTGAGGGGCGGTGGGGAGTGACTGTGGGTTCATAAACATACTGGAGAGAAAGTCAGAGAAAGGGAGAGATACATAATTTCATGTGTAAAATAGACTAAATGAGCACACACACACACCGCATAGTGTAGTGGTTAGCACGCTCTGCTCTCAACCAACAAGGCCTGGGTTTGAATCCCGGGAGCAGTAAGGCAAAGGGGCGAGCCTCTTAATGTGTAGCCCCTGTTCACGTAGCAGCAAGTAAGTATGAGGGGTTGTGACCTTGCTGTCCCGGTGTGTGAATGGTCTCAGTCCTACCCAAAGATCGGTCACTATGAGCTCTGAGCTCTTTCAGTAGGGGAATGGCTGGCTGGGTGACCAGCAGATGACCAAAGGTGAATCTCGCACACACACACACACGTACATTCAAGAAGCGGCCAATGTTCCCCGTGTGCTTGGCATCCATGATGTACACGGCCTCATCTGTGCCAAAGTAATCCCTGATACTTTTGGGTCTCTTGGCCAGCGCTGTGTTGGCCTCCATCAGCTGACGAGGCACAAACGGCTGTGGCTGCCTCTGCTTCTCATCTGCTGGGGGAGAGGAGGTCAGATGTGAGGTGGTGGTGAGAGAAGAAGGGTGTCAATATGAGAGTTAGTTCTGGTATGTGAGTGGTGAGTGAGTTATGTGGATGTGTAGTGGTGTTTGGATGTGAGGACTTGTGATACTGTGGTGAATGACAGGGAATGTGGTGAGTGAGTGTAAGGGAACATAATGTGGGTGTGTGGGCTGTGGTGAATGAGTGAGTGAGTGAGTTGTGGGTGAGGTGCTGTGGTGATGTGAGTATCAAAACAATAGCCATCTTTACCATCCTCATCCTCCTCTTCTGCTTCATCCTCATCCTTCTCCTTGCTCTCCTTCTTTCCTTCCTTGTCATCCTTGTCACTGCTCTCCTTGTCTCCTTCCTTGTCTTCCTTTTTGCTGTCGTCTTCCTTCTTGCCTTTGTTCTTGCTCTTCTTGCTCTTGGCCAGGTCATCGTCAGAGTTGGAACGGCTGCTGTCTTCCTTCTCTGTGAAAGGTTTGTTTATCAATGCCAGTGTCTGCCTCGCTCAAGAATATAATGAGAAATAAGTGACCTGAACAGTAACACCACTTTCTCTGCAATGCAAAGCTTATAAATGGCAGTAAAGTTTACACCACTCAAAGAACACGACAAGAAATGAACGATCTAAACTAATGCCACCTTTTCAACAACACAAGGATTATAAAGACTTATTGTATTTTTTGAAAGGGGCAAACAATTTATGAGAAATGAATGGTCTTTGTACATTAAGTTCCACAATGCCAGGAAAGTTGCTTCACTCAAGAACACAATGAAAAATTGAATTGAGCAATACAACTTTCTCTCCAACACGGGTAAAATTTTGCCTCGCTGCACAATGCTGTGAAATTTTCTGCACAAAATATCTTCACAAATGTAAGGAAACATAAGACGGAAGATTATCACAACCTTGCTATGCTTCTACAATACATGACCAACCCTCTACAGCACCACATACCATACACAAACTACAAGCACTAACAACCACAACTACTACTACTACCACCACTACCTACTCTGCTGTGAGGAGGAGCGAGAGCGTTTGGCTGCCCTCTCCTGCAACCTGGCACTCTTCTCCCTCTTGGCCACTCCTCCAGATCTTCTGATGCACGACGGGTGGCTAAAATCAGTGTCCTCCTTTGTGTTGTCCGTGTCGTTCTCGCTGAAGAGACTGTCGCTATCGTTGCTCTCAGATCCTCCTATGGGTGAGGGTGTGACAATGTGAGGGTGTAGGTGCAGTGCTTGGGAGAGGAAGGATGAATGGGTGAAGGATGGGAGGAAAGGAGGGTAATAGGAGGGTAGGGAGATGAAAGATGGGTGGAAAAATGTAAAGGAGGAAGGATGTAGGGGAAAAATTGGATGGTAAAAATGGATGATGAATAGGATGGGTGAAGAATAGGATGCTGGAAGGAAAGAAGGGTGACAGAAGGGTAAGATGAAAGATGGGTGAAAAACTGTAAAGGAGGAAGGATGTAGCAAAAATATTGGATGGTAAATAGGTGGATGATGAATAGAATGAAGGAAAGGAAAGGATTGGAGATACAAAGAGAAAATGTAAGAAGCAACAAGAATGAGAACAACAAAAGAACATAACAAACAAACAATAACCAAAACAAAACAGGGAAAGAACAAGAGGAAACCATAATAACATACACGCGAAAATACCAACACAGGCAGGGAATATAAAACAGAACACAATAAGCAAACAAAAAAATCAAAACAAAACCGGGAAGAACAGAAAAAAAAACACCCCCCTAAAAAAAATAAAAATAAATAAATAAAAACAGCACAAATAAACACCCAGATCAGTAACCCAGTGAAAAACCGTGTTTGTGACATGTGGACCAAGTTACCAAGACACTGACTAAACACACACTAAACACACTAATCCAAGGAGTGTGTGGCCTCACCTTGGTCATTGAGGTCTGCTTGATAGAGTGTGTCTTCTTCTATATTGACTGCCTCGTCCTCATACCCCTCTTTGGCCCTTTCCATTACTTCTATGTAGTCCAGCTCAGCATAGTAGTCGTCGCCACCCATTATCTTCCCCTCCTGTTGTGGGTGAAGGGATAGATAAAGGGGGTTATTGGTGGGGAAGGGATATAATGACTGGTGTGAAGGAAGCAATGAAAGAATGATTGGCAAGGGGAAAAGAGGTGGGATACTGGTGGGAAAGATGGAAAGAAATGATAGGAAAGGAGGGGAGAAGCAAGAAATGAAGGGAAATTGTTAGGAAAGTGATATGAAAGGGGAAATAAAAAAAAAATAAAGGGAAACTGTTTGGAAGAAACGGAAAGAATGAATGACAACTAGAAACACAATCAATGAAAGGGTTTAAGTTGAAGTGGAGATATAACAGCACAGGTCACCTTGTTAGCAATGGCCAGGATTACAAAAAACATCACAAACTTAATAAAAAAAATCCCATGGTATCTAAAATATAACTGATAATAGAGAAACTTGAGGACAATTACCCTTCACAGCAACAACCACAATTAAAAATAACACCACAAACTTAAAATCTCAAGACATCAAGAATATAATCAGTGGTACAGAAAGGAATCACTGAAAAGGACAATGAGTAAGACAGTGCAGGTCACCTCGTTAGCAATAGCCTCGTTCAGCATGCGGCCGACATACACACAGATGAAGCCGCCTCTGGGCACATCATGCAGGGTACGGACACCCCAGCCACGTCGTGCAGTCTTGAACAGCTGCAGCTTAAGCCTGAGGGGATGCTGCACCACCTTATTTAGACAGTGGTTGCTGCACTTGCACCTGTTAGGGATAAGGTTAGGTTAATGAGTGTGGGAAGTATCTAGCTATCTTTTATCAGATTCTCACTGTCTATTTCCTCCACCTGTATACACAAATTATCATACCTCTCTGTCTATCTAAACCTTCTGGGGTTGCAGTTACTAAGATGTGTAGATTCAGAGGGGGATCTGATTGAGATCTTAAAGTGGTATAGGGGACATAACTAAAATTCTCAGGATCACTAATAAAAGTAGGACAAGAAGATTAAGACCCACCATACCAGCCACCTCCTCCCAGCCCTACCCACCCTACCCACCATTTCCAGTCCCACCCAGCCAACTAGCCGCTTCCAACCCTGCCCAGCTAACCAACCACTTCCAGCCCCGCCCAGCTAACCAACCACTTCCACCCCCACCCAGTCTACCATCCACTCACTTTGTATTGCACTCATAAATCCCACTCTGGACTTGCTCAAACAGGCGGCGGTAGGTGTAGCCAGCTGACTGGTTCTCCTGCCTCTCCAGAATCTTGGTGTTGGCAATGGTCTGCTGCCAACACTCACACTTACTCTTATCCTGGGAAGTAAGAGAGGCTCAGTAGTGCAGTGGTTGTATATAACAAGTCCCCCAACACTCAATACAATATAGACAGAAGGATGAGAAGCAAGAGTGCAGGGAAGAACCAATGCTTGCCAATACTTACCAATGAAGAGACAGACAGATGAAACATATGAGTACAAACAGGTTCTAACATGCCATAATACTCACCCAACACTTAATAAATCAGAAAGATGAGACTCAACATTATTAACAAGCCCCAATATTTACCAATACTCACCCAGCACTCAATAAAACACAGACAAAAAACAAACATGAGTATAGATAAGTCCTAACACATCCCAGTACTCACCCTGCACTCATCAGTACAGTCACAACACACCAGGAAGTCTGGGTCCAGGTCTAAGGGCACATCCTCAGTGGGAATACGGACATTGCAGTACCTCAACTCCTGGGGTAGCACTTCCTCCAGGGAGTTGACGCAGGAAATGGGAACATTTTCCTCCCCTTTGCTGAAGTCCTGGGAGGACAAGAGAGTCATGAGCAGAGGGAGTAATGAATGACCGTTTGTCATGAGAGGGAGCAAAGAATTATTGTGTTTGTTATGAGGGAGAATGAAAAATGGTTGAGTTTATCTATTTACTTATGCATCTGATCTGTAGTCTCTTCCTAAAGTTTTATCGATCTATCTGTCTCTAATTCACGGGGAACTTAATCTGGGTTACTCCTACAGCACCACAGCTAACCCATTTCTTCTCTCACCCAATCTGTATACACCATCCTGCTTCTACCCATGACAACAAAACCCACACAACACTCCACCTTAGTGTCAACAGTCTGGGTTACTTCTAAGGAGCCTAAATAGACCCATCTTTTCTCTCACTCAATCCACAATCACACTCCCAACAAGACCCAAGAGTCTCTCCACCTCGATATCACAGCCATCTCTTCTCTCACCCAACCTGCAATCATCATCTCACTTCTATCTATGACTGCAAGGCCCACAACACTGCACCTCAATGTCCACAATCTTCTTGAAGGGCTCCCACTCGTGTGTGACCATGACGCTTAGCTCAAAGGAGAAGCAGTCCACCTCCAGGTTGGATTCGGTCATCAGCAGGTACTTGAACACGTCCTCAATGCTCCCCAGCCGGCGGCCACATGGAGCTGTGTAGTAAATCTCGTAGCGGTTCACCGTCTTGCGGCAGATCTTCACAAACTGTCTGGGAGTGGAGGGAGTCCATTAGCACAAAGTGTGTTTGATACTATTACTACTACCTATACAACTGCCATAACTTATTTAGAGACATCAGGGAGATAGAATAAGCAGAGATCCGGCTTCAAGTCTAAAAAGCACAGTTAGATTACCTGCGCCAGCCAAAGAGGAGTGGTTGCAGGAGTGGAGACAGGCCTTTGTACTTCTTCATGCTATCGCCGGCACCCAGACACTGCGAGGTGCACAGGTGGGTGGCAAACTTGACCACCTTGTCTTGGAAGGAATGTTGCTGTGGACACATGAACACAGTTAGAGATCACACACACACACACACACACACACACACACACACACACACACACACACACACACACACACACACACACACACACACACACCAACAATAAAGCAACATAAGATACACATGTGAGCAACAAAACAAAAGAGGGTCAAGTACTCACATTGGTGAAGCCCCTTGATTCCTGTTCCACCTTAAGCAGAACCTCCTTGGGCGGCGTGCCAGGCCGGGAGGGGCGGGAGGTACTCTTCCTGGCCACTGAACGGGGCTGGCCGGGCACTTCAGCTGATGGGGTGGGCACGGCTGGGGCAGTGGGCAAATACAAGGCTTGTGAACTTGGGGCATCTGTGTTTTATCAAGTTGTCATGTATCTCATTTCCTCAACTCAATATCTACAAGTCTCTGAGGGAGGGTCGGCCATTAAAATCTGCTAAAACTTATGATACGTGTGTGTGACTTCTGCACGTGTCCTTAACTCATTAGCTACATCGTTTTTGGCCACTACACTCTGCTAAAACTTAATTATTTTTTCTATGTAAGAGAGACACTGAACAAGGGCAACAAAATTTATAAAAGAAACTATAGAGGTGCCAGTCCCCTAAAAAAAAGGGAGCCAAAAGAATTATGTGATGTGTGTATGTGTGTGTGTGTAACTTCAGTATGTAATGGCAGGTAAGAGTTGCCTGGCAGTTAGTTTAGTTAGTCTTTCCTTGAGCACACAGGAGGAAGGGAATGACTTCATATGGTAGTACCTGGTGTGGCAGTGTCCAGGTCCTGGTCCTGCCCGAAGGTGCCGTACTCCACCACCGCCTGCAAAGGGTCACACTGCACCAACACTTCACCACCACCACAACTATAAAATGCCTCTCACCACTCAACCCTTACTCTTACACACACACACACACACACACACACACACACACACACGCCTTCCTGTTCCCCTGTCACACACCAATCAAGTCACATACATACATACATACATACACACACACACACACATGCACACACACACACACACACACACACACCTCCTACTCTGTCTTGCCACATCACTGCTTTTCAGCCCCCCAATGTCCTGTTCCATTTCACCACCACTGTCTTTCACCAATCAAACCTCACACATACCTCTCCCATTCCCTTCCATATCACTGCCTTTACTTTTCATCAATCAAGCCTCACACACACCCAGCCCTTACCCTGCTGGGCAGCGCGGCTGTCCTCCTCCTGATGGCGCGCACAGGCTGCTCTGCCTGGGCCTGGATGTTCATCTTCTTGTGGAACAGTGGACTGAGGCGAGTGGAGCCACGATAGATCCATTCACAGCGACCTTCCAGTGGAGGGAAGAACATCTTGACTAGTGAACCATCCACCTCCTTCACCTGCGCCCTCCACCAGCGGCCTGTGGATGGATGGTAGGGTTAGTTCTTGTCATGCTTCTGGTTCACTCCAGTCAGTCTTGACGAAGCTCCACTTAAGAGAAACAATATCAAGTCTTTCACTGCAGTATGCAACAATTTGTAGCACTAAAAGCAATGCATGGAATCTTTTTAAGCATCTAAAATAAAGAAAGGCTTATAAAAGAAAAGATTTTGCAACTTCTTGCCAACACAATGTTTGCAGATGGGCGTAGCACAAGAAAAGATGTCTCAGAATGGTTAAAAATTAATGAAAGATAAGCTAAATTGCAGTGAAAGGGCTCAAGAAACTAAAATACTAAAAGCAAATACAAACAAAGGAAGCAGTCCCACCAACACCCAATACCACAACGCACCATTCCACTCAGTCTTGACGTAGTTCCACTTCTGCAGGCGTACCATGGGCCTCTCGGGGTACATCTGCAGGTACTCCTTGATGAACTCCCTTGAATCTGACGACACATCCTCCCAGGAGCACGCCGAGGACTCTGCCACCACTCGGATGTCAGCATGATGGACGTACTGTGCATAACCGTCGTCGAAGAAAATCAGGTACCTGCAGGAGGGTGGTGAGGTGTGGGTGAGTGGTGATGAGACAGCAAGAGAGTAATGGGTGGTGTTGGAAGGGTGAATAGTGATGGGTGCACTGATGGAATTGTGGGTAGTGATAAAAGGGTAATGGTTGGTGATAGGTGGATGGTGAGTGGTGCTGGGAGGGTGATTGGTGATGGGGGCACTGTGGAAACAAAGAGTGGTGATTGAAGGGGCATGGTTAGTGATGGGTGGGTGGTGAGTGGTGAGTGGTGATGGGACAATAGAAGGGTGATGACAAGTGATGAGTGAATCATGGCTGGTGATGGGAGTGAGGAGTCCCACATTTGAGACTACATCCTGAAAACCTGTTCCAGACTTGGATAAACCTAACAAAACCTCATCAGTCACCAGGTTAAGTGTGTCAGTCAGTCTATCCTCTCCCTCCCTCTTACCTGTACTTATTGGCAACAGTTGGAATCTCCGCCACAATGCCCACATAAAAGGACCCTGAGATTGTTGTGTTCTTGGGGTCGTCATCCTTGTACTTAGCAATGATGCGAGTGCCTACTGGGATACGGGTGGCACAGGGCTCATAGTACGCCAGCTGCCGGCCCGGTATGATCCTCGGAAGACCGGCTCCCTTGGCATTACGGTTGTAGCGGATTCGGTAGGCCGTGTTCTGAAGAGGGTCATATTAGGTTAGGTTTTTGACTGCAACCCCACAAGAATTTACTGTACAATGGAGTGTGTGTGTGTGTGTGTGTGTGTGTGTGTGTGTGTGTGTGTGTGTGTGTGTGTGTGTGTGTGTGTGTGTGTGTGTGTGTGTGTGTGTGTGTGTGTGTGTGTGTTATTTATCTTTTTATTGGTGTACAAGGTGTTCTCAGGCCAAAGGCTGCACAAAGGCTATGAAAAAGATCCTACTGAATATGCCAGTCCCAAAAGAGTAGAGCCAAAAGGATGACCCAGTATTAGAGAAGTGGAGAGTGAAGGTTACAGCAGCAGGACCATTCAAAATTAGGTTTGTTGAATGCAAAACTAGAAGACCATAAGATGTTACTACACAAAGAAGATTAGACCAGCAGAATCATCTTACTTTAGGTCTTTTTGATGCAAGATGACAAGATTTCACCACAGCAGGATTACCTTATGTTAGTCTCTTTCCAATACAAGTCCACAAGACATTACTGTACAAGGATGACTACAGCAGGATCCTTACTCTAGTTGTTTTGAATGCAAATCCACAAAATTTCACTACAGCAGAGCTTTACATTAGTTTCTTTCCAATACAAGACCACAAGACATTATTGCACAAAGGTCACAACAGCACCCTTAAGTGAGGTCTTTTTTAATGCAAGAGAACAAGATTTCACTATAGTAAGACTGCCTCACATTTGTTTCTAACCAAGACAAGACCAGAAGACCATAAGGATTGCAAGCATAGTCACTTACATTGGGCTTCCTTGTCTCCACCTCAATGATCTGTGCCTGCACCCATCGTGCAAAGAGGGAGTACTTCATGGCATAAACCATCTCATTGGGTGCCAGCTCCCATCGCTGCAAGGGGCCCACAGGAGGTAGGTTTTCATTGGGCACCACCACCGACGACTCCGCTATCACCTCTCCGCTCTGTAATGGGGATGGAAAGGGAGGTTAGAATGTTCTATCTGTTTATTTTCTTTTAGCTCTGTGATGGAAAGGGAAGGGAAGCTTAGAATGTTCTTTTTTTTTTCCCAGTTTATGCTATCACTTTTTTTTTGCTTGGTGATGGGAATGGAAGGGAAGGTTACAATGTTTTATTTGTTTGTTTTCTGGAAGATGTGCAGTTATATGTGTTTTATATGTTTACTGATCTCTTTATTTTCTTCTTGCTGTAGCTGTGTGAGGCCAGCTGAACTGTACTCACCCCATCCTGTTGTGTGAGGGTGCTTGAGGGGCCGATGTCCAGGGCGTTCTGCCACTGTTTGAGGAAAGAAGGTTCAGTTAGGTATGGTAAAGATAAGTACAACTCCTAACCTCTAATCCTCAGCTTACACATTACTACTACTACTACTACTACTACTACTACAATTACTAATACTGTCTCCCCAAAAAAGGGTGGCAGCCAAGACAAGACACACAACTTTCACATTCATCCTCCTTGACACCTCCTCTCTCAGCTCCTTGACACCCAAAGAGAAAAGAAAGTAAGGTGTCATTTGCAGCTAAAGAGTTAAAAGGTTCTCTCTCAGTTGGTTCTTTCTGCTATCAATAAATACAAACACCCAGTGACAGGCATTTCAGACCCTCAGTTCTTCTTTATTTCTGCAGAGTATAAGTTAAATAGTGACTCAATAAGGTGTCATTAGTAGCTTAAGGGTTAAATAATTCCCTCCATCAATACATACAGACATACATACAAACAAGCATTGCAGACTCACCATAATTTCAAGTCGGAATGTGTTGTAGAAATCTTTGCGTACATTGTCGAGACTTGTTTCTGTCTTGCTGTACTCCGACTCAAGGTTACTGAAGCTCTCTGGAATATTGGTACATGTGGAGTGAAGCTGTGTGTGTGTGTGTGTGTGTGTGTGTGTAATTTTCTTTACCTTACTTTCCTTGCAGGGTTTTATGGCTTATGTATTTGTTGCTCTTCCCTGACCCTTCCCCCTGTCTTTCTCCACACACAGTCTCCAGGTGTTCTTTAGTCTTCCCACTGGTTTCCTCACAATTACCTCCACCTCCTGTTCTTCTGCAGTCAGTTCCCTTCTCCCTTCTAATGTCCCTATACAATCTAAATCTTTCTCCACACACAATCACCTGGTCTTGTTTAGTTGTCCCACTGGTCTCCTTGCAACTACCCCCCAAACCAAACCAAAATCTTTCCCCACACCCAGTCTGCAGGTCTTCTTAAGTCTTCCCACTCATCTAACCACCCTGTGTCCTAATGAGTGTGTGTGGCTACCTGTAATCACCTGGCCTTGTAGTTTACCTTGTATCTTAAGCAGCTCATCTTCCAGGTGCTTGGCTCCCTCTTTAACCTGGCGGTAAAGGCCGAGCTCCTTGGTGAGGGCCAGAATGGTCTCCTCCAGTGAGAAGCCGTCCTCCTCCTCCTCAAACACATACTCTGACTCCAGTCCTGATGATTCCACTTCATCTGTGTGAGGTAAGAGGGTGGCAGGAGAGGCGAGGGTAAGTCATGCAGTAACAGTGATAAATGAGGACAGCATACATATATAAGCATAATCATGGTGAGGACAGATCAAGTCATACTAATACAGATTAGAGCATCTCAGATATCCAGCTTGTCTTTGCCTTCATAATGCAGCACACTGGTTGTGAGTCAAATGCACTGAATGCTGAGTACCCAACTGTAGTGTAATGATGTCTTTTCCCTCCATGTGTGTGTGTGTGTGTGTGTGCCACCAATGAATTGTTTAGTAACAAACCAGTAGCAACAATGAAATAAAAAGAATGCCCACTGAATTTGGAATACTAAGCAATTTAAAGAAGAAAAACAAATGAGAAAAGCCAAAGTGTGTGTGTGTGTGTGTGTGTGTGTGTGTGCGTGCGAGCCTCACCGTCCGAGGGGTCTGAGTCTGAGTCGGTGAGCACCACAGTGGTCTTGGGTGGGGGAATCTTCTCAGCCAGAAGGAGTCTGCCCGAAGTGAGGCAGTCCACCAGGGAGTCCTGCTGCTGCTGCGCCTCTGACAGACAGCTTTCACACACCCGCTTCTTTCTGTCACCAGAGGAACACTTTAGTCCTGTCACTGTCATATACAACAATTCACAACACCACAAATAACTGTAAAATCTCTTCAAGCATTGTTTTAACCCTATCACTGCAATATATAACAATTCACAGCACTACAAATCACTGTATAAAATCTTCTCACCCACTCATTTCTTTCTGTGGTAAGAGGAACACTTCAACACTAACTCTGTCACTGCAATGTACAACAATTCACACCATCCAAAACTCACTGCGCAAGATCTCCTGAGGCACCATAAGAAAGAAGAGGGATTAAAAGAGAGAATGCCAGTTTATGTACATCCTGACACCACCTCACTGTATTAATAGCAAGTGTAATACTACCCCAATAATGTCTCCTTACAACAATAATTCAACAAAACCTAAGAAAGAGCAAACCATTTCAGAACACAGACCCTAACCCTTCGACTGCCACTTGGTACACTTTTCCCTAATTACCAATCACTGTGAGACATCTTTACTTGTTCTACAGCCACATCCAATCTCTGAACCGGGAAAGAATTGTAAAATGTATTCTTTTTCACTGCTAACTTCCTTGTAGATGCTTGTAAAGACTTGTAAACACTTCACGCATTGCTTGTGCTGCTGCTAACTGTTCTGTGTCACAGTGAAAAGCTTAAGAGAAATTGAACATACAGTAGCAAAGCATCACACAGGTCACACAGTCCCAAGCACCTCAGAACAGCTAGCACTCACTCATTTAAGTTATGTTTCCTTATAATAATAACCAAATCAAACCTAAAAGAGAACAAAGTGTTTCAAAATAAGACCATTAAGAGCAAATGAACATACAGTAACAAGATATCACACAGGTTACACAGTCCCCAGCACCCCAGGACACCCAGCCACCACTCACTTGGGGTATGGCAGCACACCAAAGTACCGCCTCACGTACTCCTCCGCCTTGATCAACTTCTCCTCCGCCCGGCAGTCCGAGTTGAGGCAGCGGAAGGCACGTTTATTGCTGCCGGCTGTGGTGTTGGTGCCTTTCTTCTTTGGGTCCTCCTCTATCACCACCTGAAGGTAATAAATGACTGATTGATGGACAGATTGGTGTAATGATAATGATGACTGATGGATGGATGGAGTGACTGGTGATGGTGGTAGTAGTTAATGATAGTAATTTGGTGTACTAATCTGTACTAGTAAGAAAAGATTAAAAACAGTAAATGAAAATAGGAAAAGCTAGATTTTTTTTGTCTGAGAGAGAGAGAGAGAGAGAGAGAGAGAGAGAGAGAGAGAGAGAGAGAGAGAGAGAGAGAGAGAGAGAGAGAGAGAGAGAGAGAGAGAGAGAGAGAGAGAGAGAGAGAGAGAGAGAGAGAGATACAATGAGACGGAAGCCAAACCCCACAACTCACGTCGTCGTCCGAAATGTCAATGATCTCCGCCATGGTGAGCCTGACGTCATGCCTGGAGGGGCAGAAGGATCAGTTAACACTCTCTCTCACACATCTTTCCTTTACCACAAGCCACTTAGAGAAACTCTTTTACTTTATACAGCTGCCTCTATTCCCAATGCTTGCCAGAAATCTAAGGCTCTTCATTCAACTCTCTTTTTTCCTTCTTGTAAGTATAATTGTAGAGGTTTTGTATGGTGGTTTTAGTATTGTCAGTTGTTGCATATCGCAGTGAAAAGGTTAATTACGGGTATTTGCTGTCTGCCCAAGCACCGGATGGAGGCGCCTCACACAGTGTTTGCCTCAGTGCTACAGTGACTAGTGAGGTGAACAAGTTAGCCACCACAACAGATCCAGCCAGTGAAGGAAGCAAGTGTGAAATATAAGACCTCTGCTGATTTGAACCTAACCACAGTATTCGTTAGTTAACATATGTACCTACACAACGAATTAATCAACTGCAATATAACTGAACAGAATTGATGTAAACCTAACCTAACCACAGCCTTTGTTAGTACCCATATCTACACAATGAAGGAGGCAGCTATAAGATTACTGACTACTACTACTACTACTACTACTACTACTGCTACTACTGTCCCTTTCTACTAGGGTCTCGCAGGGCTAAGGGTAATTGTGTGTGTGTGTGTGTGTGTGTGTGTGTGTGTGTGTGTGTTGTCCGGGCCGCCCCGTGCGGGATTACCGGCCTGGTATAGACACAAATTATTATTAACGTGTGTTATTAAGTGGTTCTTTGTCTGGGCCGCCCGTATATAGACAACAACAGGGCAACAAATAACAGCTTAAATACATATATAACTATAAAATATACACATAAACATCCGAAAAAATAACCAGTAAGTCCTCTCTCTCATATTTTTCCCTTCTCTGACCTTACTCAGCCTCTAGCAGAGTGACCTGACCCCGAAGGAAAGGTCAGGCCCTCACGCTGTCACGGGGATCGGATGAGGGGTCAAAATAGATCAGAAAGAAGTGGAAATGTCAAAAATTTGCCGGTAATCAAAAATGGGCCCTCTGTGTTGATGGCGCGGAAGAGACGAGGCGGTAATTTTTTTCGGCTCTTTTTGTATTGTTTTGTTTATTTTGAATAATTTTATTTAATTGACTTACGTGTTCATTATTAGTTATGGCTTAATTTTTTTTTCATTACTTTCTTTTGTTTTTTCAAGGAGCCGAGATGGATAATTCTGAGTTTGAGACAAAAGACGAAAGACAAAAAAAGGAAAAGAACAAAAAAAAAAAAATAGGATAGGAAATGGATGGGACTGCAAGGAATGGGAGTAAAAACAATAAGTTGTACGCGCGCGCGCGCGCGTACATTTTCAACACACACACACACACACACACACACACACACACACTGCATAAGCATATGTACAACGAAAGACAAGGCAACACACACACACACACACACACACACACACACACACACACACATACACACACTGCATAAGCATCTGTACAACGAAAGACAAGGCAACACACACACACACACACACACACACACACACACACACACACTGCATAAGCATCTGTACAACGTAAGACAAGGCAACACACACACACACACACATACACATACACACACACACACACACACACACACACACACACACTGCATAAGCATATGTACAACGAAAGACAAGGCAACACACACACACACACACACACACACACACACTGCATAAGCATCTGTACAACGAAAGACAAGGCAACACACACACACACACACACACACACACACACACACACACACACACTGCATAAGCATCTGTACAACGTAAGACAAGGCAACACACACACACACACACACACACTGCATCACCATCTGTACAACGAAAGATAAGGCAACACACACACACACACACACTGCATAACAATCTGTACAACGAAAGACAAAGCAACACACCATCTGTACAACGAAAGACAAGGCAACACACACACACACACACACACACTGCATAAGCATCTGTACAACGTAAGACAAGGCAACACACACACACACACACACACACACACTGCATCACCATCTGTACAACGAAAAATAAGGCAACACACACACACACACACACACACACACACACACACACACACACACACACACACACACACCTTGAAATACCTTGAAAAAAACACTGAATATTTACTGGGAGGGACTGGAAGGGAGTTAGGGAAGGTACCACTCTGATAACGTCACGGATGGGGGGGCTTGTGACGTCACGGCTGGGGGTTGATGACGTCACAGCGACCGCTATTTACGTACGTACGTATTTCATTTTGAAAATGACCCCTCTAAAAAACGCAGCTAGACAGGAATGCTTTATAAATTCAGACTTGCCACACATTTTAACTAATGCCACAAATAACAACACATTTCAAAACGCAGTAGTATTAAAGATATTTAAAAAGAAGTATCTGGAAACTGTTGGAACCTTCACCCCATTCAAAATCGTTCAAATGTCCACCCATTCTGGCTTAAACATAACGGAAAACACTTTAAAAAATCTGAACTATTTTTTAAAACCATTTAAAGTGAGCTACAAGCACAAATAAAAAATCTACCGAAAACAAATTCAATATTATTGGAAGTTGAACACGAATAAAAACAAGTGTACGGTGCACGCATTTCACTGAGCGGGACGGCAACACACTTAAAAAAACACAAACTATTTTTTAAAACCAATAAGAACCTAGTACAGGCTGAAATAAAACATTTAGTTTTGGGACCGTAAAAAAATACGCCGAAAACGGCCCTCTTATTTACACAAAAACAACGCCAAAATCACCACTTTTCACGCAACACACGCGCTCAAATAACTTAAAAAACAACGAAATATTTTTACAAACCATAAAATCTTAGCTACAAGCCGAAATAAAATACTTAGGAAATAAAAAAAATAGTATTGGAACCGGAGGGGGCTGGGGAGCCTTATCCAAGATGGCGGTGGGGGGCCAGTGGGGGGGACGACCAACCCTTCTCACTCATTTAAACCCTCGGCAAACTTAAACTAAGTAATGGCAGGTATATCTAATGAGCGGATATTAAAGCCTGGTCATGTGGCTCCGCTTTGCGACAGTATTGGTTTAAAACACTCACAGATAAGATAAATAATGGCTGATAATTAGAGACGACCCTGATTATTTACATTTTCATTAAGTTAAATTTTACGTTTTTTAGCAACGAGACGAGGCTGACACAGGGATATATTGTGCTGGAGGTTAGGTGAGATGCGTTAAAATGAGTTAAAACCGTGGATTGTTCAGTTATTCATTAAAAAGTTACGTTAAGTTACCTAAATTTATTCATTAAAAAGTTACGTTAAGTTACCTAAATTTATTCTAACACTTCCTGACCTTACCTTCCCTGTGGTGGTGATGGTGGTGGTGGCGGTCCTCGTCCCTATGGCTGGCTGTGTAGCACCTTCTCACAGCCAAACTTTTCTTTATTTTGTTTGTTTTCACCCACTGCTGCCTTCGGGTGTCCACTGCTAGAGCCCACGCCTTCCTCATTACCAACTAAAGAAGGTTTAACTCATGGGTAAGTCTTGGCAGCCACTATGTAGGCTGCCAAGGTTACACAAAAAAAAAAAAAAAAATTGTCAGGCTGGGAGTTGAAACAGACGCGTACCACCACCACCCATAGACACAACACGCTGCTAATTTGTCAGGCAGCAGCTCAACGTTGCCAGATTGTTTTGGCCATATTATCGTACTACACAGGTTGAAATTATTGTACTTCTGGTAAAATTGTCGTACATATGTAATTATTCCAAATATTATGCAAAACTGCCACTTTCCAAATATAGCAGAATTTAGGTTTTATATATATATATATATATATATATATATATATATATATATATATATATATATATATATATATATAGAGAGAGAGAGAGAGAGAGAGAGAGAGAGAGAGAGAGAGAGAGAGAGAGAGAGAGAGAGAGAGAGAGAGAGAGAGAGAGAGTGTGTGTAATGAAAAAAACAACAATGCCCTTAACAAACAAAACACTTTCCTAAATACATATCATTAATAATTGGAGAAAAACTACAGGACACTTCGTTAAGTTGTTTACTTACTATGTAGGAGATTACTGGTCTTGTTCTTCTATATATACATCCGGCACGTCGTCAGCAGCCCTGGCACTCTCTTCATTGGAGGAATATAGCACTCTTGATGTCATGTTTTTTATCATTGACTTTGATTGATGGCTTGAAGGTCGTACAGTCACTGCTGGATGTGGATGCAACACACTGCTTCGCTAGGATGATGTCTCTTATGGTTTCTGTTTTTAGCTTATTTCTGTCTTTTGTTTTCACACGGTTTACACTAGAGAAGCAGCGCTCACAGTCAGAATTAGCATGAGGCAAAGAAAGACATCCTAGTGGAAAGTCTGAAACAAGCTTAAACTTGGGGTTTCCATCACTATCCTCCAGAGTTTTTATGGCACACCAAAATTTATCAGGCTGGCTGTAATTGCTTTTGTCCACTTTTTTCGCCATGTTGCTAATGGATTCAGGCAGATCTTCTACGGCAAGCCTCCTCTACTCATCGTCCAGTTGCTGGAGGGTAGAATCATCCTGGGCAATGATTCGGGGAAGGTGTGTCGCGAGGGGCACCAAACTTTGCTCTTGCACTTTGCCCTGGATGCCTAGAACACTGGCTGGCTCCAGCATATGCATTCTTGAAAGGACTTCATCTCCGAAATTAAATCTCTTCCTGATCTTTTCTGCTGCTACTATCAAAAATAATATGCATTTACTGAAAATGGTATACCTACTTCTAATATCATTGGCTTTGGTTCTGATGGATGCAGCACTATGATGGGGCCTAATAACTCTGTGAGTAGCAGGTTAAAGGAACTTTGCCCAGGAATCTTTATTATGAAATGTGTGTGCCATTCTGCCCATATATGTGCCTCTGAAGCATGCAAACAATTACCTGATACTATTGAACAACTAGCTCATGATGTCCACAACACTTTCAAGAACTCTTCAAAACGATTGGCACAATTTGTAGAATTTCAAGAGTTTGCTGGGGCTCAAAAGCTTAGGATTTTATTGCCATGTAGAACGCGCTGGCTTTCCTACACGGCTGTTGTGAAAAGGATGCTTGAGCAGTGGGGCCCTCTTCAGATGTTCTTTACTGAATTAAATTTTCAACAGACGAAAACTTATGGTAGCACAGTTAGAAGTGCTTATGAACAACTGCACAATCCATTTACCTAGCAGAACTGCTAGGCAGAACTGCTAGCAGGCATCTACCTGCTAGGCAGTGGTAACAAGCTTGTCTGATGATCACACTGTTTTACCATAAGAGAGTGAAAGGAAGCTTCAGATTCATTTATCTATATTCAGTGTGTTGTTATTGATGTATAGTCAAATAATCCACTGGAATAAGCTGAGTGCAGGTGTTAGGCCTATTTCTCACCAGCATCTTTCCATCTTTCCATCCAGGTCATTATGACACTCTTAACTATATGTAATCACCTGTCATACAATTTCATATACTGCATGCATGACTGTAACAGCTACTTGTAAAACAACAAACCATGAACTATATAATATTTAAAATTTATTATATACTTAAAGCAGTGGCGGAACAAAGGAGGCAAAGAAAAAATAAAAAGGGGTTGGGAGGAAGTGGAGGGAACTCGGGGCAGCACAGGTAAATATATGAGGAAACCATATATATATATATATATATATATATATATATATATATATATATATATATATATATATATATATATATATATATATATATATATATATATATATATATATATATATATATATATATATATATATATATATATATATATATATAACATCTGTGACCAATCTCCCAGCCCTCTCATTGAACAATATATATGTAATTTACTGTTGCCTCCCTCTCTCTGCCCCGGTTACCCAACCATCGCGTATAGTTATGTTCAGCATTTCTGGTTCGTTATCTGAAGCAAAGTCTAACAGTAAGGGGCCATTTCTATTTACCTGCTCACCTAGGATCCCTATATGGCTATTTATATCTTGTTATTTTCTGCAATTGCCTCCCTATCAGAAGAAACATGCAGGTCAGGTCACAAAAGATGGTGTGGCATACCAATCTTTGTTGTTTGTTTTTAGAAAATTTCAGGAATTGCTGACTACTAAAGCTGCTCAGTGGTAGTTCACTGAATTAGTAGATATAATGATAATAATTATTATACGTATATAATAATAATAATAATAATAATAATAATAATAATAATAATAATAATAATAATAATAATAATACGTAATATATAAATAGGTAGATAAAAATGGTTTGAAGGTTTGTTTCACATTTTCAGCACACAAATTAATCAAGTAGTTGAATTATAATTGCTGGGTAAACTGAGTACTACCCAAAGCAAAACTCACCTACTTACACATGGACCTCTCAGGGGAGAGGCAGTGTCCATCCTCACTGATAGCAATGCACTGAGTCAATTGCAACACAAAGTAGTTTTTGTTCTTGAGATAACAAGGCTAGGTAGAGAGGATAAAATTTTGCACCACTTTATTAATAAGTCTAGTTATCATACAAGATATATTACAGCACAATAAAGAGTGGACTTCATGGAATCTTGTTCAACTGGCAGACAACATATGGCAGCTGAGGGCTGTGATGCAGCAGCCAGAGTGGGTTACTTTGTCCACAAATGATCTGTGCAAACAAGGCAGCAGCCAATTCAAACTTAAGAATAATAATGGAAGGAATCTTAGTAACTTACAATTCAAGCCTTAAAAAACTGAATATAAAATATATTACAATATTAATCTAGGTAACATAAATATACTCAGTAATGGATAGAGGCAGCAATCTAGAAAGCCAATTTTACTTGGGTTACAAAGACTGCAAAAACCTGGACAAGCAGAGCACCACCCCAGGCCAGCACGGTGGTGTGACGACGCACTCACCATGATGGTTTACTTCTAGGCAGGGAGAGTTCTTGGTGGAGGCAGGCGCGCATTGCTGTTAGCTACATATCGTCTGGTTGTCTCTAAGCTTGGTGAAGCGCGGCAGTGCCAGGCGGACACCGCCGAGGTAGTGGTGCGCTGGTCTGCGAGACACACCTCTGTTGGCATGCAGCTTGTGCATGCTGGGGAGGAGCTGGATGGTTGGTGGGGCCACAGCAAAGGGTTACTAGGCTAAAAGGCCACCGCCACATACAATTCGTTAATTATTGAAGTGAACTATACCATGGCGGCTCTGAGGCGTAATGCTGAAGCTGACGTGTTGAAATAAGACGATGGTGGTGAACACACAACAGACACATCATTGGGAGGGTCTGTCACATCTCTCCCCAGTCACTACCACACATCTTGGGAACACCACTAACACTCCTCCATGGGTACAGGAACCACTAATACACCACCCAAGTGTCTTCTTGGTGGTCTGTCGCCATCAATATATTCCTGTCACTGTACTGCAAGCCTGCCATTCATTAGCAAGGTCCTTGTGTGTGTGTGTGTGTGTGTGTGTGTGTGTGTGTGTGTGTGTGTGTGTGTGTGTGTGTGTGTGTGTGTGTGTGTGTGTGTGTGTGTGTGTGTGTGTGTGTGTGTGTGTGTGTGTGTGTGTGTGTGTGTGTGTGTGTGTGTGTGTGTGTGTGTGTGTGTGTGTGTGTGTGTGTGTGTGTGTGTGTGTGTGTGTGTGTGTGTGTGTGTGTGTGTGTGTGTGTGTGTGTGTGTGTGTGTGTGTGTGTGTGTGTGTGTGTTTGTGAGGTGGGCAGGCTTGCTGGGCAGGAGGAGGGACCAAGCCTCCTACTCTGCTGTCCATCAGTCCTTGTGTTTTGCTGTCAGCATCAAGACCAGTCCAACATATGCACTAGTAGAGAGACACCTGCATAACTTATAGGCTGTGTGAAGCAAGGCTGTAGCACCAATGGTCATCACAAGGTTACTGTCAGTGTGTCCAGATCCCTTACTATAGCAGTGCTACATGCAGACTAAATGAGAGAAAGCCTTCAGCAGAGCCCGACGATCCTGACAGAGACTCTCTGGTGAGAAGTAACAGCTGCCGGGCCTGTCGGGCCTGCTGCGCCGCTCCTGGCAGCAGCACGTTGCCCCCCAGCGGCTGATGGAAGACCGGCCAGCACTGGCTTGCCCAAAACAAGGGTGAAGCAAACACCTCCAGCAATAGATTCATCACAATCCCCCTCACTGTACACGACTCTCTGTACATATTTTTACATCATTTACACACGTCGACCCTTAGTCATATCAACAAACGGCAGACCAAGGCAGCGTCCGTCCCAGCAGGCCGAGGCGGACCCAGCTTGTTCTTAGCCATGGAACAGTACAACAAAACAATAAAGAATCACTAGCAAACAACAAACCTAGTCATAGTGAAAACAAAGAGTGGATGACCAAGGGATCTCGGCGTAAACAACCAACAGTCCGGCCAGCGAGAGGCACCTTGGCGAGCCAGACCTCCATCCCTTCTATTACGTGACTAGTTGGCAACTCTGTCTCAGGCAATGGAAACACTGCTGGCCCAGACTGTGTCTCCCTCCCCCCTCCCCCCTCCACACCCTGTGTTGTATGGCAGCAGTGAGTTTGGGACAATACAGTAGTACCCCTCACTAGCCAAGCAGGAAGGCACTGCTTCCACTGCTGACGACCAGAGTCCAGCTCCAGATGGGAGTTAACAGAAACAAAAAAAAATATATGGGATCACAGATGGAGATTCCCAGCAGTCAGTGGGAACTTGGAATGTTGGCCAAACCTACTGCTGTTGCCAATGTACCCAAGAGGCACTTGTGGCAGCTGGTTGCTGCTGCTGCTGCTGCTGATGCTGCTGCTGCTGCTGCTGTAAATTACTGCTGCTGCTGCTGCTGCTTGGCAGGGGAGCAGCTCTATCTTCAGCATGGGGTCCAGTCACCCCAGAGGCGTCGGACAGCCGTTGGTAGGGGAGGGGGAATGTTTGGAACGCTGAGAAAGTGTGGTAAGGCCCTGCGGCAGCCACCCCCACGCCAGGGTATGCTGGCCGCTGCCCCTGAGATGGCATGCTGGCCATGGCCCTCTGCTGTGCCTTCATCTGGTTGAGGGTTATCTTGCCGGGCGGTGGCCGCGCCACCTGCTGTGGGGTGCCCAGATTCTGCACCAGCTCCAGCATGTCCTCTGAGATGGTGCGGCCCTTCTTGACTGCTGCCGCCCCAGATGTGTCTGAGGCATGGTCCGAGGATGTTGCTGTATCCACTGCCACACTGCCCTTGCTGGTCTCCCCTGCAGCATGGGGGGAGGGGGGTGTGGGGGGCTGAGCTGAGGGACTGGGGGAGGAGGACAACTGGAGTGACTTTGGACGCTGCTTCTGTTGGTGCCGTTGGTGGCGCCGTAACCTGAAGGCCTCTCTCTCCTGCTGGTGGCGGCGACGCAGCTCTGCCTCCTCCATCTCCTGCCTGTGAGGGCAAGGGAAGCACAATGTGTCAGAGGCAGATGTATAGTAAAACCACAAATCATCACATATCTTTCCACACTTGATCTAGAGCAAACAAACAATGTAAACAAAGTCATGGTCTCAATCACCAGGCACACAAGACTACAGGTGCCTCTAATTACCACCCCTTGATGGCACTTGAACTGAACACTTACTTAGTCAGGAGCTGCTGGAAGCTGTCATCATCCTCTGAGTACTCTTCCAGCTCCTGTTTTATCGTCTCCACCTCCTCCTCCTTCAAAGGAAAGATAATTTATATTTTCTCTCTCACACACCAGCACAACACACACCACTCACAACACTCCACACTACACCTCAGGCACATCCACACATGTGTACCTACAACCTGTCACCAATGCAATACTACAACCCACAAACCCCACACTGTTTACTCATCATCATTACTATTAATCACAATACTCAGATGAACAGACCTTCCTTTGTCCCTGAATCCTGGCTGGGCTGAAGCATGCAGAGCCCACCTGATCCTAATAGCTCTCCACCAATGTCCACACCATGGTCATGTGGTAGGCATTACATGCTAAGGAAGGAAGGAAGGAAGGAGGGAGGGAAGGAAGGAAGGAAGGAAGGAAGGAAGGAAGGAAGGAAGGAAGGAAGGAAGGAAGGAAGGAAGGAAGGAGAGAGAGAGAGAGAGAGAGAGAGAGAGAGAGAGAGAGAGAGAGAGAGAGAGAGAGAGAGAGAGCCTATTCATAATACCACTTCCCAGAAAATATAACTATGAGAAAATAAAGAGTTCATCAATTTAATTCTGGAGGTGATTGCATGTTCCTTTGGTGTACTGTGTGTGGTGGCTGCCGTACACGCATGCCAGGACTAAAGTCATTGACTACAGAATTAAAATACACTTTTCCCCCTAAATATACACACTTGTTACTTTATTAACACTGTAAGCTACAGTGTGTGTTGACCTGGTGTGCTACAACATTACATTACAGTTGTATTTGTCTATGGTGTTAGTGATGTTATTGTTACCACAACCTGCGAAGAGAGAAGACCCTGTCCTCTATGTTAGTAGTGTTAACAAGCTCCTACAGCCTTTCCTAGCCACAGGCATCTACAGAAGCACTAGCAAGCACAAGCTACAACTCTACAGGGGTAGGGGAGGTACAGGACATGGGGAGGATGGGATGGCTGGATGGATGGCTCACCCAGTCTCTCCCACAGTTCGATGATGTTTCAAAATCTTTAAAAATTCACAAAGAAGGTGCAGACAAGGAACGGGGGCGGGTCAGGGAGTGAGGACTGTGTTGGTGGTGTACAGAGGGAAAGACAGGACAGGGTGTGGGGAATGCAGGACCCCCACACTGACAGCGACAGGACCCCACAGTGCCCAAACGGTGACTGTGTGCAGGAACTTACTGTCCAAGAGTAAACACAACCCATCTCGAGCTGGGCCGGGGACGAAGGCCACGGTCGACTAGAGGGAGAGTGAGGGTGGCTGTGGAGCATGCAGGCACGCGACAGCTGATAGTGAGGGGACTGAGGGGAGCATTGGGAGCTGGGGCATGAGTGAGGGTGGAGGGACAAGGAGGAAAAGCCGGGGCCATGATAAGTCTGGTATGTAGAGTGTCCACCAGGGTAATATTTGTGGTGGTGGCGCTGCTGTCTAGGGCTCCTGGGGCTCTTGGGGGAGATGGAGGGGTAGCGAGGAGAGAGGGGAGGAGGTGAGTGCCAGGAATGTCTTGAGGACCTTGGGGAGTAGTGAGTCATCTCCCCAGAATAGTGGGGGTTGTAAGCCTCAGTGGGGGCATAGAGGGGGGGATAGCTGTCGGTGGGGGAGTAGGGGCCCTCTGGGAGGTAGTGCGGGTTGAGGGCTTCTGAGGGAGGCCACTCCTGCAGGGGCTGGTACATAGGCTCCTCCATCTCCGAGTCGTCCTCACTGCTGGAGTAGGTGAGGGGGCGGTGGTCCTCCTGCAGATGGTGCCAGGGGCGGCAGTCCTCTACCTGGTAGTGCTGCGTCACCCCCGCCTCACCCTGGATGGTGTAGTACACGTCCTCCTGGAAATCCGGGGTCTGGGGCTGGGCTGGGTGGTGGGGGGAGGTCACCCCGATTCCCTTGGTGGGCCTGGCCTGGGAGTGGCCAGGGGGAGAGTGAACGGTATGGTAGACAGAGTCGCCCATGCCCAGGCTGTCCTGGGCAGTCAGGCGGCGCAGGGCGGGATTCCTCTTGGGTGGCGGGGTGTGGGGACGGGGCCGGTGACTCTCACTGAAGCTGGAGCTGCTGGTGGTGCGCAGGGATTGGAAGCTTGGTGGGGAGCCAATGACATTGTTGAGGTCCCACGAGGACTTGGAGAGGCCGCTGTCCTTGGCCCTGGCCAGGCCAAAGTGCTGCAGGCTGCTGACACTCTTGGTGCGGGACAGCGGCAGGCTGCTGCCCTCCAATTTGAGAGAGGGGCGGGCTAGGCACTCCCGGGACTTGTTCAGAAACTCTCTGGAGCGCTTCACCTCCTGGAACAGACCACCCAGGTCATGAATGCTGCTGCTGCGGTCCAGCCAGTTGTTGCTGCCACCCAACTTGGAGCACTTGATGATCTTGCCTTTTGGAGGGCTGGGGGATGTCAGGTTGGTGGTGCCCTTGCTCCTCTGTGGGCTGGGGGACACACTGGCCTTCTGGGTGGCTGGCTGGTGGGCATGTGGGGGCACACTGGTGGTGCTCTGGTGAGCCACATCAAAGCTGCCCCCAGAGTCCTGGCTCAGCAAGGCCTCAGAGGACTCCTCAGTGTCTGCGTCGTAGGATGTGCTCCTGACAGATACCAGTGGGCTGGACTTGGTGCTGGGAACCTTGGCCCCCGGGGCAGCTCCTTCCTCCTCATCCTCGGTCCTCCTCCTCCAGACATTGGGGGGTGAGGAGGGAGTGATGACCTCAGGTATACCCCTCTCTGAGCCCCCTGACAGTGTGGGGGTGAGGGGAGGGTGAGGGCTCAGCTGGTGGAGAGTTGCCTTGCTGTTTCTGAAAGCCAGGATCTTGGCTTGCTGGTTAGTGGCGTCTGGCTTGCGGCCAAGTGTGGCGGCCTTCTTGGCAGCAGGAGGGTTAGAAATGAGAGGATTAGGAGTGGGTAGGGGGGTGAGGGTGAACCCTCCACCCTGAGGTGGCTGCTGAGGAGAGGCAGAGGAAGAGAGTGAAGGCAGGGGCTGGGGCTGCCACCTATCGCCAGGAAGTCTAGTAACAACCTATAGAAAGCAAAATAATTCTTAGTGTGCATGTTTAACAATTACAGCTGCATCTCAATCACATCAAACTAATTATGTATTAATAACATCAAATAAATTATTACTGACAGTACTGTAACTAGTACATGCATGTTATCCAATCAAAGAAAAACATGCAATCATAAAATGTACTTGTAATCCAATCATCATGCAAACTCAAACATTACTAAAACTGCAAGTCTTGAGCTCAAAAACAACACAACTATTGTGGTGTTCCTCAGGACCGTGCCTCCACACATCACAACACTCAACAGCAACACACAGAACACAAGCTGCACATTCAACACCAAATGACAAAGCGGCTTTATAAGACAAGCTGATGAGCCACTCTGCACCCTTCCCCTCCCCTGACCATAACAATACGTACTGCACTGCTGCGGCTGCCATCTGGGGTGGGCAGCTGCTCCTCAGGGGACGTGTGTGCAGGACCTGCCTGTCTCTTCTCTGCCGAGATGGAGGTTGGGCTGTCCTCCATGACCAGGGAGGAGGACATAGAGGGAGGCACAGTGGGGATGGCAGAGGGAGGCTTGGAGAAGGTCTGGCCCTACAGGAGGTGTGGTGTTATTCTCTCAACCTTTCAAATATTACTGTGGAGATTAGTGACCTAAACAATGAACTGTGACTCAACATGATCAACCGTCAGTCTAGTGAAGATGAGACTTTGTCACTACATATCATGCAAGCAATGAGTTACCTTCACAGCACTCTGACCTCAAGACAAGAGTGAGGAACTGTGTCCTGGCACCACTACACAGGCTACAAAGACCTGCTCACCTACACTTACAACTCTGGGATCTGAGATGAGGTGAGCAAGAGTCCTAGCAGGCACTACAGAAGCAGGGAATGACTTACTCTTGCCTACTGTCACTATTCTGAACTCTTATGGCACAAACTAGAGGCACACAACTCACTGTGGCATTGCTGCAACACCCAGACCTTTATCTGGAGAGTTGAGAGAAGGCAAAACTCACCTGTAGGTCTTCAAGAGGTTGCTGGACAAGGTTGGGGGTGTCCGGGGGGGCAGGTGTGGGGGCAGTGCTTCCTGAGCCACCCTCAGTGGAGTCCACAGACTCTGCCACCTTGGTGACTGCAAAGCGGCCCCGTCTCACAGGGGAGCTGACGGGACTGCTGGCGGTAGAGGCGTCCGAGGCTGTGGGCAGGATGGCATCATAATTAAGGGCACAGCATGAGACAGTCACTTCACAGGTGATGGTGCAAACCACCAAACAAGGTATAAGAGGTGGGAGAGGTAAATTCTGTACAGTCTGGTACTGTTTTTGAGGGAAGGAGATGACAAAACATGACACTCACCTCTTCTGACAGCCTCTTCTGCCACTTTGGTGACTTGGAAGCGTGCAATCCTGGTGTGCTGGGCATCTACACCTTGCTCCTCTGATTCCTTGAGAGAAGGTGTGCGGGACAGGGGGGGCCCAGGCTGCAGGGGTGTGCCCCTTTCCTTATCTAAGCCCAGTGGCAGCATGGTAGGGTAGCCAAGGGGAGGCTGGCAGCCGGGCTCCATCATGACAGGCCCCACGAATGCCACCGTCTCTCCCCCAGGGAGTCGCACTGTCTGGGGCAGGATGACACCCGCCTCACTGGTGGCTGCCAGGCCTTCCTGGTGCGTCATGGTGCTGGACCCCACCACTGTGAGGGGGATGCCGCCCATGGCAGTCTGAGCAGCACTGAGGGGAGCCTGTGGGTACACTGGAGCAAGCCCATCCAGAGAGGGAGACCCAGAACTTACATTACCCTGAAATAGAGCAGTGTGTCACCAGTGTGCTCAGACCACCTGTGTAGTGTGTGGTGTCAAGTCAGGATGGCTGAGGCAGCAGGGTCATGGATGATGGGTGTAACCTACCTCTGTTGGGTGATGGGTGAGGGTGAGGTGGGCACCAGGCACCAACTTCTGCAGCTGTTCCTTGAGGGCGTTGAGGTCCATCTTGTTCCGCTGGACAGAGCTGGCGGGCATGGCCAGCATCACACCAGGTGGTAGCGTCAGGGCCGTGCCAGACATGCTCATCTCTACAAGATGACACAGTAATACTACTTGGGCACACCTGGTAGCACACTGGCAGGCTGGAGCTCCTCTAGTGACTAAACTAGGCAAAACATTCCTAACAAAGACCCACCAGAAATACCAGCAAAAAATATATGAATTTCATCATGTTCAAAACAACAAGAAAGATGGAAAGGAAGGAAGGACTCACCTGGGTGCATGTCGGAGGTCATGGCCGGGGTGCCTCCCTGCGTCAGGCTCATGGGGGTGGGCACACACATGGGGGCTGAGCCAGTGAGAGGGATGTGTTCCATACTGGCCTGGCTGCTCTCCCCTGTCACCTGGTCTGCCTCCCCCCTCACCTGGCCCAGTTGGGCAGTCATGTATGCTGTGCCCAGGGCCACCTGGTGGGGATCCATGTGTCCACCCTCCCCGACAGCCATGTTGGGCTGAGGGATGAAGCTCACTGTGGTGCCCTCTGGCATCTCTGGTGGAAAGGCTGACAGCTGGTGCAGAGCTGTGGTGTTGATGGTCTGCTGGGGCACTGCATGGTAGCTCTGGAACACTTCTGAGCTGATCGGGACACCCACAGCCTCCAATGGCATGGTGGGGGTGACCAGGACGCCAGTTGTGTGGGGGGTGACCAGGGTGTGGGTGACACCCTCACTGGAGATGGCCGATGTGACCAGGTCTGGCCGCTCCTCTGTCCCTATGGGCACTCCACCCTGCAAGGAGGATACAACACTCACCACACACTCCCACCACTGCCACTCTCTCACTGTCCACCTTTAGGAGGCAACACCTGAAACACAACACTCACTTCACACAATCCAACTTGGAAATGTTCCTTGTGGACTTTACAAAGTTTATTTTCTGCAACCAAAAACAACACACATCTGAACATGATTGTAGGGTGGCAAAGAGCCACAAAACTAAAGAACAGCCTACTTACTGGTCACTTTCATAATCAGAAAGTAACAACAACAGTACTAATGGAAGTATGTTTTGAAAAGAATAAAATAAAAAAAAGTCCAGCAATACAGCAACCTACAAATATCTTGTTCTTGATCAATTAAGACTTAAATACAACACTCATAACCACTGCCCAAGACATTCATGGACAAAGATGAGGGAAAGATTATCATGCATTTTAAACACTATTCAGTTAATTGCTAGTTGTTAAGATGACAAACATGAAATGAAGAAAAATTATTATATCATTATTAAAGTATCATGTTGGGACAATTTAGTCTAGTTTTTTTTCCATTCTCTAGTTAAATATGTCCATCTTGCATTGCTGAAGTAAATGAGACAAGAGAAAGAAAATGCAGGAGTAACATCACGGGTGAAATCAAATGACCATGCAGTATTTGGGTGACCACAACACCTTGCACTGAGAGGGAGAGCATGTCTGGTGTCTGCCTCGCATCTTGTTACTCTAGTGAGGTGATGCTGCTGCCCACCCATCAGCGAGATGGTTACTCATTCATTTTTACCTTTCAGTGAGAGAACATTCATTTACTGGTCTCTTATTGAGCTCTTGGTCTGTCTGCACCCCAATGATAAGAAGAAGGGCCTGACTGCATCATCTGTGGCTGGGTTGGAAGGATACTGCCACTATATTCTCTGCCTATCTGCCTATCACAAAGGACAACTGAAAAGAGCAATGTGTAGGGACTCAGTAATGTCTTCTATCCTTTGTATTTTTCAATTCTGCATTGAGACCAGGCATGTTGTACAGTCTTGGCTTCCTTCATATTATTGTAAATGTAGTACTAACATTCTATCTGACTTTTTTCTTTTTTTTTTTTATTTTTTACAACTATTCTTTTTCTGATCTTTTTCCTCTTTCTCTGTGATAATACCAGCAGCATCACCACCACAAGACAACACCAGTGCCTCCCTTAGGTCACAACCACACACCAGCAGCAGCAGCGGCAGCGGCGGTGTGGGCCTGGCATTACCTGGTGTGGCAGCAAGGAGGGGCCCTGCGGCGATGGGGCAGGGGGGCTGACCACGATGGTGAGCGGAGTGGTGTGGGGTGGAGCCGGGGACAGTGGGTGGGCACCTAAGTTCCCACCACCAGCTTCCAACTCACATGCAACCTATGGACCAGCAAGGAGGCATGCACTACACTGTTATGGGCTTAGCATAGGAGTGGTGATGGACGGCTCACAGGGGAATACACTCTAGCCGGTTAAGGAAAACAATGGGGGAGAAATGAGCATCTATTGTCTACTGTAGATTATTATGCAGAAGACAGAGTTTATGGTAAGAGTATTATGAGGACTAGTGTTACTTCAGCAGATGTGAAGTAGCAGGCACTGGTCTAAGGGAAGCTGCAGTGTGTAGAGTCAGGGAGCACCACAACACAAGACTGTACTGCATGTCAACACTTCATCCCAAATCATGACAAAAAAAAATAAAGTATGACAAAAAATAAAGTATCAGTTTGCATATGGCATTTCAAAAATTTTATGGAGACAATCAGACAGAATACTCAGTGATCCTACAGTCTGATTAGATAGCAAGACATGGTGACACTAGGAATGCAAGTGAGTGCATTTTGTATTAATCCTCAACAATGTTAGGAGTGGCTTTTGACTTTACAGCTTAACTTGATGAACAAAATGAGGCGTGAAAACTTGACATAACCTAAAAATGACTTCTTGCACTGCCAAACAAGTGGAGTTTTCATATTAAGATGAGTAAATGCTGTGGTTCTCCCATAACTCACACCAGTCAGTTAAAGTTACTAAAGTTTAATGGGTAGAGAAAATTGATATGAAATACAGGATTAAGATTAATGGGCAAAGAATTATCATGTTTCTTGCTTGGACATATGAACACACACACACACACACAGTTTAGAGGATCCTTTCTCAGAAGATCAAGAAACCCGCACAGGTCACCTCACTCACACCCCAACACAAATAAGGAAAGGAATACTCTCTCAAAACTTACTCCTAATCAGCTGGGAGCCTACAATAAAGACTAACACTAAACGTTGTGGTCAGAAAAAGGATAACCTGCATTTACTTCCACTGTTTTGCTTATTCCCTCAATCTAAGGTTACTCTCCTTCTAATACTCCCTCTTGAAAGAGTTCAAGTCATAGGAGGGAGGAAATACAGAAGCAGGCAGGGAGTTCCAGAGTTTACCAAAATGGATGAATAATTGAGAATACTGGTTAACTCTTGCACTAGAGAGGTGGACAGAATAGGAGTGAGAGAAAGTAGAGTCTTGTTCTACCTATATCTTCATGACCTAAGATTACTAAAAAGGAAATAGATCTATCTTTAACTGGTAACTAAGCAAAAATTACCTCCGAATAGACACATTTATTCTGGATGAGTATGCCTATATTTTGAGTCTGTCTTAAACTGGTAACTAAGAACATGTAGGCTTTGATCATCAGATATATAAACTAACTATTCCTAAGGTGCCAGGTAATGTGTGTGGGAAAGTGTCAGGAAGTTAGGTTCCAGATGAAGATGAGGAGGGGGGAGGGTCTAATCATAGAATGTAAGGTTGAGGTAGTTATTCTACAAGAGATAACAAGGGAATGACAGATTCTTATGTCCTTTAGGTGTGTATATAGTATGGTAGGATGAAGGTATTTCACAAAGGGTGGAAAGAGGTTTGTGTTTGTATTTCTCTCTCTTTCTGCCAGGATAAGCTGAATTAGAGGTGTCTCACATGCATTTATATAAACAGGAAGTGGAGTGTGGGAATCATTATATAATGGCTTAAGTCTAGTAAGAGTTTAACCATGTGCAAGATTGAAGCTTTAAATATCTTGGGCTGAGCTGGCAACAGAAGCTTGAAGTGGAATGGCTTTAAACTCTGTGCAAGATTGAAGGTTTTGAAGGTTTTAAAATGCTTAGGCTTAATTGACAAATTAAGTTTTTTTAAAGTGAAATGGGCTTGACTTTGTATAAGATTGTAGCTTTGATTGGCATCGATTGAACTGAACACATGATAGATAAGCTTGGCAAGAAACAGAAGCTTTAAACTGAGGTGAACATAACACACACAAAGGAGATCAGCTTCAACTCCAATGTAGTTAATCTAAGACAAAACAGAGGGAGCTTGACCAGGGATGTAAGCTTTAACCTGGAGTGAGCCCAACTGGATACAGAGAAACTTTAAACTGGAATGAGCTTAACTCTACAAAAAATATATCAATAAACTTTAAAATAGAATGAGCTTAACTCTACAAAATATATCAAAGCCTAGACCACAGAGAGATTAGGGGAGTCCATGAGAAACTGGCACAGACACAGTAACAGTAGCAACAAGACAAGGCAAGACAGGTTGCTGTGAACTGTACAAACGTTACAAGTGAATGATGGGATTATTAATTCATACACTTCTCTCTCTATGGAGGGACAAGAACCGAGAATAAGCTAGAGTTAGGAAAAAACAAAAACCAATGAAGACAGGGCGCTGAGAACTGTACAAAGAGGCATGAATGAAACGTTACAATTAAGTGACAGGATTATTCAGTCATACACATCTCTGTCTAAGGAAGGATGAGAACCAACAGTAAGCTGGAGTTAGGGAAGAAACACTTAACATTTCAGCAGGTCACCGGTCACCGAGCCACCAAGACACACAGAGGGGCGGAACACACAAGCACCGGCCAAACAGCTCACCTGGTGTAGATCCGTGGGTGGAATATCCGTGGTGGTGTTAGTGTAATGTGGTCCCTGAGGCAGCATCACCAAGTTGGCCTCTTGCACTGGCACTCCTAAACCCGTGGCTCCTATGCTGCCTTCACCACCACCACCACCACCACCACCTCCTCCACCACCACCACCACCACCCTCCTAGTACCCCAGCAAGGTTAGTCCGAGGCAGCAGCGGGGAGAGAGACATCAAGTTAGTGTGCTGGTTTGTGGTGTTCTTTGTGTTCATGTGGTGCTGGTGATGTGATGTGGTCTTATTACCCAACACCAAGGAAACAGGTACAGTGTATTCTCAAATGTTTTAGTGTCTTATCTCGACTAGCTTCAACAGACATTAGTGGATGTTACTCAGGTTTCCAAGAGCATTTTCATGATGGTAGTGATCATTTAACAAGCTTCAGTGACACTTGTTCAGGATTCCAAGGGTGTTTTCATGCTTCTTGTGATAGTTTATTGAGATATCTGCATCATCAATAGTAGAAGACCTGCAGAAACCTGTCTAATAATCTCTGGCCTATGGAAACAGTCTGTATCAGACCAAAACATTTCAGAACACACCATAAAAAAAGCAAGGGGACATGTACATCCCTTAACACATACATATACTTACACAGCTTCCAGTACATACATCTCAGTATACATGTCCCCAAATAGCACAATACAGTGACAATATAAGTACCACATTTTAATCTACTATAGCACAGTGTAATCAGAACAATAATAATAATAATAATAATAGTAATAATAATAATAATAATAATAATCATGTATCACTAAACATATGAGGAAACTATATATACACAGAGATAGAAGGCTTGAGTTAGACATGTCAGAAGCTTAACGGAAAGCTTAGTGCAGCTTGAGTGTCGCCTGAAAGCAAACTTGAGTGAGGGAGTGTGATGAAGTACTGTGTCTCCAGGTACTTAACTACGGCATGGATCAAGTATTATTATGCTGATTTTTGGCGATTATCACAGTCCTTCCCTTTAAGATAGATGTTAAGAGTACCTATGATGATTAGGAATGTCTGTTAATATCACACCAGTCACTCAATTATGTTAAGAGGACCTGTGGTTACTGGGAATGTCTATCGATATTATGCCAGTCACTCAGTAAGTCCATTAATCAGTATGTGTTACCAGTCAGTCAGTCAGTCAGTCAGTCAGTCAGTCAGTCAGTCAGTGAGCCAGATAATAATTAATGAACACAGCTCTTTACACTGACAGAAACCTTGTATGCATTCAGTCTAATCAGTCAATCAGCTACAGAGACATTCCTTTACACTGAATAATCCCTTTAATTAGCCACCTATAAACATACCCCATTATGTATAGAAAATACCCGCACTAAATCAATTCAGTCATTTGCTTACATATGTTCTATTCCCTTCACATGCCTTGCACCAACACAATTCACCGCACCAGGGGAGGGGACAGCACAAGACACAACACATCCTCCCCTGCACTTACACAGACAAGAGACACAGGTAATGATGTGTTAGTAACAGTCTGGTGTACCTTGCCCTGAGTGTTGCATCTTGCAGTACAATGAAGTACAAGCTGGCTCAGGCAAGAAAATCAGGGAGTGGAGGTAAGCATAAGGAAAGTCCTGCCACCATATTAATACTTGTCCCCTTAGTTCCTATAGTAGATACAAATGCAGGAAGTAACATGCTATTCCACAGTCTCCATTCATGTGGTTGAGAATATTATTATGCATAGAGCTTCAGTCATCACCACCACCAGTGTTATGAGTCTCATGAGAAGTTGCCTGGCATTTCTAAGTTAATGCATCACTCCCCATAAAGCTTTTGTTATTCTTTCTCTTTGTGTGGATGTGTGTTGCAGGATTGTCTTCCCACCACTTGTGCCCCCTCTGTAAAACTGAGATATTTGTGGCTCACTTAACGCTAAGAAAAGTACAAAATTTGACTTCTTAACTGATTCCTCTACACCCAAAACAAATACATATTATGGATACCACAATATACATGAGTACTGATGTTCACTAGATATAACTGTAGATAATATAAATGTAAATTGCTCTTTAAATTGTTTGAGAACATCCTGAACCCCAATATATCTCCAGAGCCCCTCAGGCAGTGACAGGGTGAAGACATGGAGCAAACATGCAGGAAGGACGGCAGCCTGAGAGAACCAAGGCCCAGGACCACGCAACACACCCAGGGACAGACAAGACAGTACTGTGTGTAGTTATGACAAGCACAGAGGTGTCAAGGACAGATAGACAAGGCTTGAGACAGCAGCAAGATCCTCGGGCAGGCCAAGGGGCAAGAACCGAGGGGCAGCGCCCACCTCAGGAGCCAACACGTGGAAGAAGGCTGGGCAGGTTTTGTAGTTGGTGGACGGCGACCAGAGGGCCCGTGAGCAGCGTGACGCCCGAGAGGACAGCACCTACAACACTGGGCTGTCAGGCCTTATGCTATATACAGTGGGGCCAGAGACTGACACCTTTACCCCAGCATGACACAGGTGTCCCTTCCCATGAACAAGGCCTCCAGCCAGGCCGGCACACCCCACAATGCATGGTGCATCTCTGGGAGCCCCACTGTACATGTACATACCCACTGTGACAATAACAGCTAGGAAGCCAGGGAGGTACTAGACTTCTGAATTATCTCTGTGAGGCATGACAAGCATTCACAAAGAAAAGGAGGAATGGATGGTGAACTGAGATCATAAATAAATGTAATGTGCTGGAGAAAACTAAATAAAATTGTCTCTAAGTTTGTTGCATGTGCAAAATCAGGTAAGATAAAAAAAAAAGACCATTGTAAATGGGCAGTTGTTCAAAACAAAACATAATTATAAGAAGCGCTAATAACTAAAAATCACTAGAGATCTAAGGAATGAAAGAGCATTAATGAATGATGCCAGAGTGAGGCAGTGAGCCCTGCCCTGCACCTCAAGGCAGCAACACAGCACACACGCACACACACACGCACACTCACACACAGCCCAGCCTTGCATGCCGCCTCCTGCACCACTCACAACACAGGACAGCCATACAAGGCCAGCCACATCATGCCACACTGAGAACACTAAATGGGGAACAGTATGCCATGAAAGATAAGACGTAAGTGACCATCTCCCTCCTAGACACCAGCACTCTGCCACCCGGCCAGAGGCACCACAATGTGGACACAGTACTCACCCCTGCCAGCTGAATGTTGAGGTCATGGCTGAAGGTGGGCTGGGCAGCCAGGGAGACGGGGGTGCTGGGGTGGCTGGGCATGGTGAGGGGTGGCGCAGTGTGCACTGAGCTCATGGAGTGTGCTGAGGCAGAACCTACAGATGTCTGCAGCTGCTGTAGCTTGCGGGCCAGCTCTGACAGGTTGCTGTTGGAGGTGACGCTGGAATAACACAACACACATCACTGATTGGTGGGCTGATCTTCACATAGGTTACCTCCAACAGCACTCTCATTACATGTTATGGAGCAGGCAAGGGAAAAACTGACAGACAGAACATTATTACTTCTCACATCATCCTTATTGCATATTATGGAGTGGGCAAGGGATAGACAGACAGCACATCATTACTTCCCACACCATCCTTATTACATGTTATGAGGTGGGCAAGGTATGGACAAACAGATGGAACATTGTTACTTCAGAAACCACCCACATTACATTATGCAATCAGTAAACAACAGACAGAAGACAAATCATTACTTCTGGACCATCCTCATTACATATCATTAAGTGCACTGAACTGCCAATCCCAAGAGAGATTTTCCCTGGTAAGTGTTCCAGCAAGGTGTACCTGTCATTCTTCTCCAGTGAGTTCTGCTGGGAGAGTCTGGCCTGGCTGTCTGAGGTGTAGGTGTTCTCCGGCGTGCAGTGGTGGGGGGGAGTGGGGCCCCCCGACCCTGGCTGGGAGGTTGGTATGCCACTGCTGCTGCTAACACCTTCATGCTGAGGACAAAGCAACGCAGGAATTTTCACACGTGGTTCTGTTCTCCATAACTAAATATATGAGACTGCAATGTAGTACATGTATAAGTCCAAACCCTCACACAGTAAAGGGAAACACATTAATGCACCTAATTAAACTATTCTTCCAAAAAATTTAAAAGTTTTCAGCTCTTAAAGTCTTATTAAAAATTACTCTACAATAAAAAGTGTACTTCTCAATAACACATTCCACTATAAAAGAAAAAAATACACCTTTTCTATCTATAAAAAATAAATGATGGAAAAAGAGTGGTGAGTTCAGCTTGTTTTCTGTCCTTAAATATCACCCTGTGCTAGTAAGGAGCCTATAAACCCACCAGGACCTGTATTCTGAAACACCTTGCTTCTCAGGATTACTTTCAAAGGCCAGATATGATTAGCCGGATTCTTAAGAGTGTTTCTCCTGTTAATAATGTAGAAATCTTGTTAATATGTTATTAGAACCATATGAACACCCTTAAAAACTCATGTACCTTCAAGTAGAGCCTTTGAAAGTAGTGGAGGTACAGCACAGAAGTGTTTCAAAATATGGTTCTATGTTATTAAAGTTTGGCACAACATTCTACAGCCTGAACAAAACTCAGTGATCCTTTAGTGTGAGGTCACTTAAAATATGCAGGTCACTTAGGTTCAGCACATTCTGCAGCCTAAACAAAACTGTGTGGGTTATTTCATATGCCTGACCATTCAAGGCTTGCATGCACACTGGCTGAGGGGTGAAGCAGTTTAGTCTTTACAGAAGCACACTTGGGATCATAAAAGCACAAAAAGTACAGACAAATTAGGCAAAAAGTGTGATTAATACTGTGAAAGCTGATTAAAAAGATGTTAAAAGATGGTAAGTGAAAAAAGCTTTAAACAGCAAGCTTGAAGACTGAAGCAAACAAGAGAATAAAAAATGAAGCTTTAACTCTTTGACTGATATTACTTGAAGCTTAGTGCAACTTAACACATATAAATGACTCTACCTAGCTACTACTTTTTTTTTTTTAGTAATTTGTTTGATTTTTGCCCATTAAAATTATCGTTCACTGTCGATACAAAACAAGTCTTAGTGTCAATACCAGTCAGAGTTAAAAATTGCAGATCAGTCTTGGGTACTGGGATGGATAGGACAGAGGCACAGGACACAGAAACCTTACCTGTAGGTCCTGGTGTGTTGGGGGCACAATGGAAGCAGAAGGGGGTTGTGCAGGTGGAAGCAGAGCAGCAGTAGAGGAAGCAGGGATGGAGCTGGATTGAGGGGACTCATCCGGAAGGGGTACAAGACTGGGGGTCAGGGTGTCCATTGGTGGCTGTTGCTGTGGCTGTGGCTGTTGCTGCTGCTTCCGTGCCACTCCTGCTGTTGCATCCTCTGCCTCCAGTCCCGGTACCACCTTGTGTTCTGCCACCGGACTCACCAGGAAGCGTGACGTTCTGAAAGCCTGTATCGGAAGCTGCAGTGTCAGGGGGGATGGGACACACCCCTCGGACACTCCACGTGGCATGCTCTCCACACCGAGCCTCCATTCAGGATGGCTCACACAACTCCACACCACTCAGCTCACACTTAGGCTATACATCTTTAGAAGACTATAGACACCTCTTTGGCAGACAATCAAGAGTAGAAGTGATGAAGAGATTCAAGCAGTATTTTATAAAAGGGGGATCTGGCAGGGCTAAATAGGTGACAGATGGATGACTTGCTATGAAGCTCTTAATTAGGGAATGTTTTAGGGAGGTGGATGAAGGAAGGCAGCTGAGACAAAGGCCCATATTCAGAAATACTTTGTTCTTACACCTCGACTATTTTCAAAGGCCACAGAGATGATTAGCCGGGTTCTCAAGAGTGTTTCTCCAGTTAATATAGAAATCTTACTAATCTATCAATACAATCATAAAAACACCCTTGAAAACCCATGTAGCTTCAACCAGAGCCTTTTGATAGAGGAAGTGCTATGCTGAAGTGTTTCAGAATATGATCCTAACCTTCCCTCACCCAGCATGTCAGGACAAAGTGGTCAGCAGCCAGGGAGCAAAGACAACTTGAGTTTTTGGAATGATTATAGAGTAGCAAGGCTTGTTGACAGCACAGAACATCTTAAAAGGGAAGCTTTGGGGGAATGAGAATCAGGCCAAATACTTTAAGTCTGACATCTTAACAACAGTTGTGCAAAGCTTTTATGAAGTGAGACAAAGAACACCAACATGTGATTCCTCTGCCAGCACCAACCTGAGGGACCTGTGGCGTGACAGGGGGCTTCTGTGGCTGTGGTACTGATGCTGTGGGTGTTACTGAGGGCTGTGTGTCTTGCTGGGGCTGAGGCTGGTGCACAGGGCTGGTCTGTCCCTGTGGTGGGGGTTCCCTGACCTCAGCCCTCTTGCTGGGGGTGCCAGGTGTGCTGTCAGCCCCGGTGCCTTCCTCACGCTGCAGGGACAGGTGAGGTCAGCGTGGCAAGAGGTCGTGCGTGATGGTCGGGTTATAGAGGAAAAAAAGGCATTTAGCAACAATTAACCATGCAAGGTTGAGGTGTGCATGATGGTGACACGAGTCATTGCTGTCTCAACACGGAGGTAAGCCAAGCCTCGCTCCTTCTCTGAACCCGACTCCTTCAATGTAACACTTAGAGAAAGAAAAGCCTTCCAAGCACATCCCCTGCAGATTGGTGCATACTGTACAGGACTCAAAGAAAGGTCAACTTACACGAGGAAGTGGACACAAGCGGTCCAAGAGCGAAGACTTTGGCACGTGTGTTTAGTGATGATGCCCTCACCACCCACTGCACCTCCCCTCCCCCACTAGCACCACACCACATTTGTACAGCACCAGCCAGTCACCACCACGACACATCACAGTCTACCAACGTCCACCTCAAGGGGTGGCTGCTATCACTGTTAAGACTCTGTCCTCTCAAGTTGACCTAACCCCACACCTCCCACCCCCTAGGTAGTAAGGGACTCACCACTCCCCTGGTGCTCCCAGTACTGGGTGGCCTCCTGCAGTTATCAAGACAGCTATCACATGGTGTGGTGTGTGTTTACAGGACATGCAAACACACACCAGGGCAATGAGTGGTGCAAGACTCACTCCTCACCACCACTCATTGACAGCACCTCCCAATCATTAGCTACTCCTTTGACTCAACTCTTAGACATTGGACACAAAATTTTGGAGTGACAGAGTTCAAATTTTTTGGGGCAAATCTTCCTTTAGCATCACTACTAATATGAAACAAGGCGCAACGTCTTGTCTCAGCCAGCCCCCTTAGAGAGGCATCTCAGCCTGGTATAGAGTTTGACCAATATAATTCAATAAAAACTAAGCAGGGATGCAATACAATTTTGGTGACCTAACCCATGAGGAACCAATGTGGGGCGTTTGACAAGACACAGGTGCCGTCAAGTCTATACTGGTGTCAAAGACTGGGAGTGAGGCAACACTGTGGTGGAGGCTTTAGTGGCAAGACAGAGGACAAATTACTGCAACACTAGGGAGCCACTCTACAACACCAAGGGTTTAGTGTGGTCAGGGAGGACTGAGTTTAGACTGAGTGTTCAGCGGCAGCAGCAGCAGCAGCAGCAGCGGCAGCAGCAGCAACGGCGGCAGCAGCAGCAGCGGGACACTGTACTGGGAATTCTGTGACGTCTACAAGCTAAGGGACACCTGAGGATCACCATGACAAGGGGGGTGGACACACAGGAACTGAGGTGAGGCTGGTAAGAGTGGACCTACGCCTGCCAGTACTCAGTATACTGCACAATACTTAGATGGTGACACATTGCACTTGGTGATGTGCAAGATACTGCAAGTGACCAATTGGTAATACTTCAAAAGATCCAGGAAGAGTGTGTGGCTTGGGATCTGGCTGTCAACACTAAGAGCTGACCAAGACATTACCGCGTCTGAACTTGTTGGCGACAAAAACTCTTACCGACGGCAACAACAACTGAGCAAGAGTAGCGGTGAATGAGTGAGTGAGTGAGCCAGTCCATGTGTCAGCCTTCCTGGGTGTGGGGCAAGAGGATCAAGGTGCAGCAGGACAGACTAAACAAGGGTGGTGGTCTGCAGGTGGGGCCTAGGACAACAGTTTCCCAAAGTTAGCACTAAAAAAAACACACACGCACACACAAAAGATCAAATCCGAGACATGGTATTCTGAGGGTTGCCTGAGTGCTGTACCAATGATGAGAGGAAAAAATTTGGACAAGTATTTAAAGCTAAGATGAGGAGAAGCTGTAGTGAGGGCAGGGTGTGTGTGAGGGAGAGGAAGCAGAGCACGACGTGACACGCTGGCCCGTCCTGCTCAACTGTACGTCTCTTTGTGAGGTGGAGACGAGGCCACCCGGGCTGCCTCTCGGAAGCAGCCCGGTTGGGTCGGGGTGGAGGCGTCGACATGCTCTTGCCGGTGGTCTAAATAGCATTCTCAGAGTCAGACACAAACCCACCAAACTCTCCGTGACGTTTACTTACAGAGCTGTGTCGCCGCCGCCGCTTGGGGGAGGACCGACTCAGCTTCCTGGCCAGGTAGCGAGCCTAGCACGTCACACAGAGATAAGTGATACTGGTGTGCACCGCCCCACCACCCCACCACCCACTGCCAGGCACACACCACCCACACCACCACATCACTGCACCACTGCTGCCAGGGCTCAGGGGTGGGGTTAAGGCTGATCACAGTATCACAACATAATGACAACCTAGTCTTTAGTGTTCCTTGTTCCTTGCAATCCCTTGGCTAAGCTGTTCACCAACACCACCACTATCACCATCACCATCACCATCACCATCACCATCACCACTAGCACACCCATCACACACTCTGTCTTAAAATTAGAGACATAACTGGGAGGAACACATGAAATGCACATAGTAAGCTTGAGATGAGCACAGTGTTAACAGGGACTGAAGGAAGACACCTTGAAAATGAAATGCATATAAATGCATACAATGATTATGAGGTGAGAGAGAAGAACATAAAACAATTTCCTTCATCAAAATAATCTTCCATCATAAGGGCATGAGACCAAAACAGACACTTCCACTGAACGCACTTAATCTACATCTTCAAAGAGACAGGTAGTGGATAAAAAGGATGTAAAATTATCCCAGTGAGAGTCCAGCCGTAACTTATGGATAAAAAAGGACTGTAATGGGTACACAAAACCAATGCTGCTGACAGAGGGATGCAGGCAGCAGCTCCAAAACTAGGAATGCACAGAAGCAAAATGCCGTACACTAGAAAACAGTAACAGTACATCATCAGCAGTAAAGTGTCTCTGTATCAACCCAGGTATTATTCTCTCTCTCTCTCTCTCTCTCTCTCTCTCTCTCTCTCTCTCTCTCTCTCTCTCTCTCTCTCTTTCTCTCTCTCTCTCTCTCTCTCTGCCAAACCTCAGTTACATTCAGACTCACAACATGCACCAAAACTGATGGGCAAATTTTTTTTTAGGTCCTTCAATAATTCTTTAATAAATCTCTAAATCCAACTGTAGCAATTCTCAACTTATAAAATACCAATAAGTATCTGAAAATAGCATTATGTAATTGTAGAACACTTGGTGATATTAAGGAAACAGAGTGACCAGAAATACCATGAAGGAATTAAGAAGTTGGCAGAGAATACTATTTCTTAAACTTCTCTCTACATTCAGACAAGTCTCTTAAACATGACCAAATACCATCCATCCTTTTAATCTCTGTTTACAGACACAGCTCTCCCTTTCATAACTCTTGGTCCTATGATGTGCCTACCTTTCAGACCAGCAGCAGCAGAAGGGAGGTGGGGGCAATCTTAACCTATGTGTGTGTGCTTTGAGTGTGAATGAGTGTACTTCCTTCATAACACCAGAAATGCTTCATGTCATATCCCACTAAGTAAATAAGGCAAGGTATTGGAAAATATATGAATTTAGCTTGGTTGTAATTCTTCTCTTTCTACCAGGTGTTTTTACTACTAGTGTGCAGAGTGGCTAGTTGTTATGTTCTATTTAACCTTCTGCTGTTAATTTTGTGGAGCTGAGATTAATATTCTTGTAGTATACTCTGTCAATCTCTATCTTCCTTCTTTTTCTTTATCTATCTCTTTCTCTTTCCCTATTCTTCAACCTTTCCTTCTCTCAGCAACTTTCTTTCACACTCAACTGCTCTTCCTTTTCTTCTGTCCTTGAAGCACACACACACACACACACACACACACACACACACACACACACACACACACACACACACACACACACACACACACACACACACACACCCTGGCATTAGAACTTCTCTCTCTCCATCTCTTTCTCTTACATTCAGTTTCTCTTCCTCAACACACACACACACACACACACACACTCACCCTGGCGTCTGAGTCCTCTCTGTGGCGTCGGGAGGCTGAGGGGGAGCGGTGGTGGCTCTCCTGGGATGGTTGCTGGCCGGGACGTGAGTCCAGGCAGGGTGTGGACACAACTGGCAACACCTTGGGGTTGGCCTTCAGCTGCTGCATGATGTCGTTGATGTACAAGGTGACGACTTCCGAGTGATTCCCCGGCAGGAGATTGGTCATCACCTGAAGATGAGTTGATGGGTAAAGTGATTGGTTGATTGACTAGTTGATGGATTTAACTGCACCACTACAACAGAATCATAAGGGACTGACACATACATGGTTAGGGTCATTCCTATTACAACTTTTTTTACCTAACTGCACCAAAACAACAAAATCATAAGGGACTATCATGTATGCAGTTGGGATCACTTATACTACAATAACTACTACTTCTTTTTATGTAAGAGGGTCACTGACAAAGGGCAACAAAAAAGAGTGGGAAAAAGACCCACTGAGAGCACTCATTCCAAAACAGACAGGTAACAAGGAAATCTTCACCAAGTCCTATAAAAGCTTTGGCTCCATGGACCTGGCCTTAGCATCATTTACCCTCAGTGTATGTGCTGCAAAAAAAACTAAATGGCTGACAGAAAAATATAGATATGATCCTCCCACCAGTTTGTTAGCCATATCCAGAGCATTACTATTTGTGAAAAAAAATCTAAAGAGCCAATAAGGAAATATAAAATATCTTCCTCACACCAGTTTGTTTTGCCATATCCAATGCATCATTACTTGTAAAAAAAGACTAAATGGCCAATAGCAATCACCACCATCAACATCACACTCACCAGTTTGTTGGCCACGTCCAGCGCATCGTTGTCGGTGATGTCGAACTTAAATGTAATCGTCTTCTGCTTGATCGTCTCTAGTTGGCACTCCACCATGGTCTCGTTGGCACTCAGTACGGTCAGCTTGGGGAAGCGGTCCTGGGTCTTCTTCTTGCGGGGCCTCTTGGTGCGTTCCGAGTGGGTCTTGCTGCCGGAGCCGTCAGCTGGGTGCTCGCTGCACTCCGACTCTGAGGCCGCACTGGGATCAAATGTAGGGTGAATGGTGGGGATGGAGGTGGAGGATGTCAGGGTAGTGGTGGTGGTGGTGGTGGTGCTGGTAGTGGTGGTGGTGGAGGAGGACAGGGTTGAGGGAGGGGGAGGTAGGGTGGAAGGGGAGGTGGAGGAGGGCTGGGTGTTGCAGCTTGCAGTGGTGGAGTGGGAGTTGGTGGTCTGCATCTCATGGCCACCCCCAGGCCTTCCCAGACACATGGAAAGAACACAGATATCAATATTTCAAGTATTTCATCAACGAGAGGTGTGGAACTCACCTGCCTGCCGCATGCACCACTTGTTAACACTAACACACAGAGACGCACTTTGCAAGACGCAGCGCATGTCTCAGGCAGGCCAGTAAACAAGAGCTTAACATAGCTATGAACACAAGCTCTCTAAGCAGACAAAACAGGTTGGTATTGAAGAAACCAGGTGTTAATAAACTAACAGTCAGCTATGGCAATGATAAAATAAAACTGTATCAACTAACTTAGCAAGCTCTGTTAATTAAAACCTTGACTGAAAATTAATCAATGTAAGAACTAAAGATTTTGTCAAACTCACTGTAACTAGTTAGATATTGTTTCTTTTAAGAACTTAACTTAATATTTGGAAATTATGTAAAAAAAAATAATAAAGAAAAAAAAAAAAAAAAAGGGTCAAGGATACAAGAAGCTACTTAAGGAATGCTAGTGTTGAGGAGAATGAATGGTGGTGGTGTGGCGAAGGCAATGAACATGTGTACAGTATTTGGTGGGTCAGGTAAAGCAGACGGAATGAAACGCAGGTCAAATACAGTTGCCTAAGGTGGTTTGGCCATAAAGGAATAATAATACAAGGTAAGTAATAACATAATGTAGGAGGATGACCTCCAGCAAAATAGGATAGATGAGGGAGGGATGGAGGGTGGAGAGAAAGAAAGAGAATTAGTGTGTGCATAAACAGGAATAAATAGACTCTTGTAAAGTGGCCACTGTATAGAGAAGAAAGCTTAGAAACACGCACGTAAGATATAGACGACTGAAAAAATAAAAGCTAGCCAAGCACAGGTGAATATGTACACATGACACTGGAAAGTACAGCAGCCCCACACAGGATGACACACTAAGGAACCAATGGGGTGAAGGGACACAACAGCAAGGATGGGGTGACTGCATTCAAAAACAATGCAACACAAGGGTAAACACAATGATGGCTGGGCAGGAGGCATGGCAGTGGGAAGTGGAAATGTAAGATGCTGTACAGTTCTGCCATTGGAAGATACAGATGAAGCAAATTAAAAAAGTCAAGTGGATTATAATGAGAAGTAAAGGAGACATGATCTTTGAAATGACTAGATATAAACTTTGGAGTGAGGTAAAGGATCAGTTTGGATGTGAGAAGTAAACAAAAGATTAAGATGTGAAGTCTGGAGAAAGGAGTTTTAATAAAGAAAACAAGAGATTTTGGAGTGAGGAAAGACTTGAGGTTTTGAGTGAGAAGACATGACATTCAAAGCAAGAACAGACACGAGTTTTGATATGAAGAGAAGAAAAGAGGTTTGAAGTGAGAACTGAAGACATAAGTTTTGAAATAAAAGAACAAGATATGAAGTTTGAAGTAAGACAGACACAAGTTTCAAAACATGAGACAAGTAGAAGAAAGAAAAAATAACAAAACATGAAGTAAGAACAGAAGACGTGAATTTCAGAATGATGAGAGACAAGACAAGATTTGAAGAAAGAAAAATAACGAAACATGAACAAAGAAAAAGGGATACGAATTTCAGAATCATGACAGACATGAAAGAAGAGGCATTGGAGATGAAAGCATTAGTTTAAGAAACCAAACAGCAATGTGGGCACTAGCTTCTGCAATGCTATAGGGAGTCACAGCATGGAGGCAACGGTGGGAGCTCAGACTCACCTGTCATTGAGCAGGTGGGAGTAAGCATCTGTGAGGATCTGTGGTGAGGGGCAAGACTCCACCTGTGAGGAAGTACAGCTGAATTAGAACACTTAAAGCAGCAAATATTAAATTGACTTATATTCCTCTAAATAAACTTAAAAAAACCTTCATTATATTCCCTTATACGAGTATATCACTGACAAAGATAAAATATTATTGTTATTAATGGTATCTTAAGTAAGGCAAAGATGTATGACCACTAACTAGAGCACTTAAAGTAATGAACATGAAATTGACTTACATTTCTCAAAATGAACTTTAAAAGAACTCTATCACATTTCCTTATATATCAATGATGAGGCTAAAAACTTAAAATATTCCTGTTATTAATGGCATCTTCAATGAGACTAAGATATACTACCACTAACTATATCTTCATTTTGTAAGGGAGGACTGGGGGGTGATGCAAGGAGGGCTGGTATGAGGTCAAGGAAGAGGGCACTTCAGAGGGTCACCTGGCACTCTTCTGGCGTAAGTCACAGAGATGCCAGTAAAGGAGCTACAGAAAAGCATTAAGGCTGAGAGAATTATGTGGACTTTAGAACATAAGGGACGGGAGGGAAAGGAATGGTTTCTTAGCCTTTCCTGAGTGTTGATCTTGGTTTTATTGTGTTACTGTGATAAAAACAACACTTTACATTATCTATCCTTGTACATTAATATAAATAATGAATCTCATAAGTGTGATGATAAATAAAAGAAGTGTTTCTATTATCCTTTCAATGTGTGTGAAATGAAGTGCTTTCTCTTATCTATCCCTTCCCTGTGAGTTACTCTGCAATATCTTTATACATCAATGAGATATCTATGGCAGTAAATTGAATGAAGTCATCTACATCTATGGTTATTCCAGTGCCTGCAGATACATAACAATCTAATAATACAGTGGAACCAATTATATGAAGGCATCAAGGGAGAAATTTTAACACTTAGGAAAAAAATAAAATCAATAATAACAATAAAAATTTTAGCATCAGTCTAAGAGGCAAGATTAGAATTTCATCATAGAGGAACAAGGTAAGCAACAAACACTGGATAGCAAAGAATCACACACACACACACACACATACACACATACATACTATGCATCACCATCATACACTAAATTTGAACTTATTTCAGATCAAAACTTATATACAATACAGAATGATCTAATATCTAGCATGGAAACATCAATGCCGTGGCAAAAAAAAAAAAGGACAATCATGCATAAGTAAAATATTATAGATTATGAGCAGTACAATGTTCCGTTCAGCCTGCAACTATGACCCTTGCTGCAAGTGTACCCAAGAACCAGTTGTGTTCAAGCAGCTGGCAGGAAGGGTGACAGTGTGCTGGGTTCATAACAGGGACCCATTACCACCACCAAGATCAAACCATCAAACTGTCGTCCATTAGCAGGAAATAATAGCAAATAATAAGGGGGGAGAGAAAAATAAATAAATAAAAAAATAACTCACATTCAGTTCATGATGTCAAGTGTGTGTGTGTGTGTGTGTGTGTGTGTGTGTGTGTGTGTGTGTGTGTGTGTGTGTGTGTGTGTGTGTGTGTGTGTGTGTGTGTGTGTGTGTGTGTGTGTGTGTGTGTGTGTGTGTGTGTGTGTGTGTGTGTGTGTGTGTGTTTACTTTGCTGCACATACCATATATATGATTTTGAGTCAAATGTATGATGTCATGTTTCTATATTTCTTTTTATTCTTGTGTGTGTGTGTGTGTGTGCAAAGGCTCAACACAATTTTTTTCATCACACAGTTGGGTCACTCAAAAAACCTTATCCAACACTGCAACATCAATTTAAAACACCAATTTAAAGCTATGACTTAAAGAATACTGCAGTAAGTCATTCAGATGGTACACAGAACCAATGGGATGCAGCAGGGGTGCACATTTAGCTGTGTCCAGTGAGGGGCCATGGCAGGGCTGACAAGGGACTGCCCCACCTCACCCTGAATCACCACACTGTCCTGTCCCCTCCACCAGCCTCTTATATACACACACACACACACACACACACACAAAATACAGAGATTGAAAAAATATAAAAAAAATAAATAAAGAAATAAAGAAATAAAGAAATAAATCACCAGATGTAATGAACAACAGCTTGTAAAATGCATTAATAGAGGAAAAAATCATAAAAAAAGCCTAAGAACTAAATAAAAAAAAAAGGTGACAGAAAAACAAGATACAATGCAGTGTAAAAAATACTAATGCGGTAAAACACTATAAAAAAAGGGAATAGGTAATAACGGCAAGCTTCCAGGCTCAGTAATCTAATAGTATCATGAGAGGCAGGTCCTCTCAGCAGCCTCTCTGTCACCTCAGGAAACATGCGGGCCACACGTTACCTTGAGGCAAAGTGTGCGGATTCAGAACACCCGCACCTTGGGGAATGTTGTGTAACGGTCAAGTTTGGTGTTGTCTGCTGCTTGGGGACAACACACAGCTGCCTCAGTTAGGGACAACTGCTATGGGTTCTACTTAGCACATGCAGGTTGCTCTACCATTCAAAATAAAGATGGTACTACTGACGGTACTAAAAGGGATGCATGTACAGCCAAGGTCAAAAGTATGTTTACATACCACAATCTTTACTGTGTTTAGTGTTTTCCTTCAGTCTTAAGTCTTCTGATATGATCACAGCCTCCTTATAAAACCTGCAAACTCACCTGCTTTAAGGAGGCCAAGATCAGGGGACTCATGAATGATGGAAAACACTAAACTCATGAGTGACTACAGAAGATTATTTGACTTGTGACTGTACAGGCAGCAGCCACTCAGGCCAGGACAACCACCAAGGCTAGAGTGGTGCTTTGTGGACGTTAACCATCCCATCACTACACATACACCAGTAGTCTGTTAACCCACTGTACTTACATCCACTGTTTGTATTTTCTCATCATCATAAATCCTTTGATGTACAACAGTCTTACAAAACCTGGCAACTGAGACTGTCAGCATATCAAAGGACTTGACAATGAGAGAAAATGATCAACACAGTGAATACAGCAGGTTAATTTACTGATGACAGCTGCACAACAAAATTTTCAAGGGGATGCCTGCTACAACTAACAGAAGGGCAAGACTACCACACTGCTATATGGCTTGCTGTGCTGTCTCCAGGTGAGAGAGAGGCTGCTGTGACAGGTGTGAAGGGCATGGCTGTTTCCCCCTCAGAGGCCAGACTATAGATATTTCACTGTGGGTCTTCTCCCCGTCATTCTGTTACCAGACCACATCCACCCACCCTGACATTCCACACGCCCCTGTCCTCATGCTTGGGAATGAGGAGTCTTATGATTTTCTGTTCAGTGAGTGAGGATGAATGAGCCTTTTAATGATAGTGCTTACATCAACTTGTTCCTTATGTATCTCAAAAACAACTTGACCTTAAATCTGCAAGCCAGAACTACAGATCAAGAGATGAATAAACAGTTACAAGTGAATTATTGACTGTAAGGGCTGCAGGGTGAGGGAGTGAGTGAGTGGGTCTGGGTCCAGCAAGATTAACCAAGTCGTGAGAGATTAGGAGGCAAGCAAGTCAAAAAGCGTGCTAATAATTAAGGGCGGTACAGAATCATGGAGTCTGAGGGAGGAAACAAGGAGCTCTGTGATAATGACTAACACGCACTAAGAAATGAAAGTAAGCACCAATGCCCTTTTCTGTTTTGCTGGGGGAAGACTCAGTGTGGTGATGGGTGGTTAGCCAGTTAGGGGCGTGTGGTCCAAACCCTGAACCCTGTGTATTATCTTTGTTAGTAAAGTGCCCCAGGATTGCAGTTTGTGTGAATGAAGTCACAGTTTATGGTGTTCACTGGTAAGTTGGGGATTTACAGGTGTTAACAAGGAGTGTTATGAAGTATGTTAAGGGTATATACATCTTCAGTGTGCAGTTTATACAATGGGTTTTGGGGCATTATCAAAATAAGGAATGGTGCAGTCACTCAAAAATGGCAACTATTTGTGGGGACACTATGGTAGGAACTGTATTGTTAATCAGTAAACTTACGGAATTGTGCAGTCACACAAAAAATGGAAACTATTTGTGGGGGCACTAAGACAGAAATTGCATTAATAATTGGTTAACTTTAGGAACTGTGCAGTCACACAAAAAATGGAGCTATTCATGGGGGCACTAAGGCAGAAATTGTATTGTCAGTAAGTAAACTTCCACTACTATGAAAGAAGGGCAATGGGCATCTGGTGAGGGGTCAGTGTGGCCAGGCTGGGTGCATGGCATGGCGTGGGTAGTGGTGGTGGTGGAACTAAAAGGGCAGCACTGTGCTGTTCACGCTTCAAGCACCAGCAGCATTGTGGCTTGTGGGAGCACTCTGAGATCACCGTCGCTGCCCACACACCACTCGCTGCTCACTGCACCACCCTGGGGACTGAGAGCAGAACCTGGTGCTGCCACAGTGACCAAGTGATGCAGAGGAGCAGCGGGCAGTTATGTTGGGTAGCCGGAGTAGTGGGAAGTGTAGTGGGTGCATGTAAGATCTGTCTTACTCAAGGTAATCATTGTGGATGTGGTGTGACTGTGAGCGTGAGAATGTGTGTGTGTGTGTGTGTGTGTGTGTGTGTGTGTGTGTGTGTGTGTGTGTGTGTGTGTGTGTGTGTGTGTGGCGATTTGTCTCTGCATCAAGTGTCAGCCTGATACACAGATAGATAAATATATTGTTTTCTTCTTTGTATGTGTGTGTGTGTGTGTGTGTGTGTGTGTGTGTGTGTGTGTGGCAGTGCTCCCCAAGACACAGGAGCCGCGGTGACTCACACAGGCAGCACGCAGTGGACACTTACACTGTCCGGTGCTTGGCCCGCTAGCTGCTGGGGAGGCTGGCTCATACTAGAGTGGCTTTGTGGCGCATTAACTCCACCCATATTGCTTGCTACACCATTCATCAGTTCTGCTGAGAAATTTGGGGGGAAGAATACTGGGGGAGGTTTGTGGTGTTGTGGTGTTGTGAAGCGGGGGGTTGTGACTGAGGCTGGCTGGTGGTGATTGAGGGGGATGGAGCAGGAAAGGGGAGGGGTGAGGAGGGGTGCCAGCTGGGGATCAGCACTTTTACTGAGTGAGAGTGAGCGGTGGCTGGGGGGAGGCACAGGGAACGGCACCTGGCTGGCATCGCCCACCACGGTGGAGGGTGACGGGGTGGCTCCTACCGGCGTGACGGACGACACCACCGGGGGCAGCGATGGCACCACGGTCGGCTGGCTCTGCAGGGTCGTGGGCTGCGTGACCGCCACATCCTGGCTGTCCTGCAGGGCACCGCTGGTGGGGAGCTGGGGGGCCACTGCGTCCAAGGTGGTAGTGGTGGTGGCGGTGGTGGTGATGATGGTGGCTTGTGAAGAAACCAGGGCCTGTGGTGGTCCTGCCCCGGGGAGGGTGGCCCCCATCATTACAGGGGAGACCTCCGCGGTGAGTGGCTGAGAGGCTGGTGCCAGGCTGTCCGGGGGCTGTGGTGCTGGTATCCCAGCCTGTTTGGCTAGGGCTGGCACTCCAGGCTGTGTGGCTAAGGCTGGCACTGGCTCCGGCACTACTGTGAGGGGCGGCCCCATGGCAGGGTGGCTGTGCATGTCCATGCGGCTCACCACATGAACCTCTGCTATGCCTGCTGCCTGTGTGGTGACCACTGGCTGTGCTGTCACCAAGGGATGGGATACCAGCTGTAGCTGTGAGGTCACCAGAGGCTGTGATGTGACAGGACCCTGTGATGCCATCTGAGGCTGTGTCGTAACCATTGGCTGTGACATAATGAGCGGCTGTGATGTAGCCAGGGGTTGAGAGGTGGCCAGAGGCTGTGATGTCATCACTGAAGGTGTGGTCACCAGGGGCTGTGAGCACACAATGCTCTGGTGCATTGGCACAAGGTGTGGTGTCACCATGGGTTGGTGTGACAGCTGGGGCACCACCATGGGCTGCGACACAGTGGCTGGCTGCACGGCAATGACCGGCTGGGATACCATGGGGGCCTGGGAGGTCATGAGGGGCTGGGGTATGGCCATGGGGTTGGCTGACAGGGGCTGGGCAGCAGCCACTGGCAAGGGAGGCACCACAGACTGTGTCACTATTGGTGGGGTTGCTGCTGCTGCTGACTGTGGTATGAGTGGCACTGAGGTCACCACAGACTGGGAGACCGATGCCTGCTGAGACATGGGCAGTGGCTGCGAGGCCATGGTGAGCAGGGGAGCCCCTGCAGCCTGGGAGAGTGGAGGCACCAGGGCTGCTTGGCTGGGGATGGCCTGGGGAAGTGTGGGCAAGGTGGAGGGTTGGCCGGGCACCATGGGGGGCTGGGCAGGCATTACTCCTGGCTGGGGGGCAAGTGTTGGCTGCTGTGGCACCAATGAAGGGTGCGGGGACACCTGTGGTGGCACTGGTGTGGGCACCACCATGGGCATCGAGGCCATCACTAATGGGTGAGTCTGAACTCCCTGCTGGGAGGCCAACACCACAGGGGAGGTACCCATCAGGAGGGGCCCGCCCCCTACCACCCCCTGAGAGCTAAGGCTACTGTAATATTCAGGAGGCTGCTGTGGCTGCTGTGATTGGAGTTGATCTACCTGTGGCAATGGAGGCTGCTGCTGGTACACCGGGGCGGCCGAGGTGCCAGCAGTGGTGAGGGGCGGTGGGTACTGGGGCTGCGGGAAGCCGGCACTCACGGGCTGGTACTGGGATGAGCTGGCAGGATAAGTACTTAACCCGTACGTCCCAGAGAATAACTGTCCATCCTGCAAAGCAGGAAGGAATGAGAACCTGACCTGCTGTGTCCTGCAGGCTGTAGAAGATGGCCTGCTTGGCCTTCACCCTCCACAGAAACACACAAGCAAGGAAACATTAATGGGATTCACTCTGAGGAGGGAAGATAAACCTGCAGAAGGCAGCTCAAGGGAGGTGGGTTGTGTGGAGAGAACATCTTCACCACAACCCTTAGGAGTGATCAAACCCTATGCTCATCTTACATTGAGATAGTGTGTGTGTGTGTGTGTGTGTGTGTGTGTGTGTGTGAAGCTTGGCATTGACACTAACCTGTGCGAAGGTCTGCTGTGCCTCACTGCCAGTGGTGAGTGTGTAGTAGCCAGACTCCCTCACTCCATCACCTGGAACACAAGTACTCATTACCCTCACACCTCCACACACCAACACTATAAACACTTATGAGTCACAGATGAAGGTGGAGCATGAAGCACAACCTGGTGGTGGCCAGTGGTGTGGTGTGTGGTAGAGTGGCACCACTCCATGGTCACCACCACTACCTTGTTTTTCTGGAGCAAGACTGTCAGCCAGGATCTGCTGTTGTGTGTCCTGCTGTGGAGCTGGCTGCTGGAGCTGTGGCTGGGCTGTGGGCTGCTGGGGTGGCTGCTGCAACTGAGTGGTCTGTGGGGGCTGCTGCTGCTGTGTCTGCTGCTGTGGTTGCTGCTGGGGTTGCTGTTGCTGTGGCTGAGGCTGTTGTTGCTGAGGTTGTTGTTGTTGTGGTTGTTGCTGTGGTGGTTGTTGTTGCTGTTGCTGCTGCTGTGGCTGTTGCTGTTGCTGAGGCTCCAGCTGTGTGGGCTGTGCTGGCTGCTGCACTGCTGCTCCTGGCACAGACACCTGGGTCTGGATGGTGGGCTGTGCAGCAGGCTGTAGGGGTTGTGACAGTTGCTGTTGTTGCTGCTGTGGTGGTCCTAACTGTGACTGCTGTGTCTGCAACTGAGGCTGTTGTGGCTGCAGCTGCTGCTGTTGCATTTGCTGCTGCTGCTGCTGCATCTGGAGCTGTTGTTGCTCCTCCAGCTGCTGCTTCTCCTTCTCCAGGTCCTTCTTGCGGCGCTCCTCCCTCTCCCGCTGCAGGTGCTGGATCTGCGTCTGGATCATCTTGGCCACCGACCGCTCATCCTCCTCCATGATCATCTCCATCTTTACCTGCACACATACACACTTGCCATCACACCCTGCAGCTGCCACACCTCAGTCACACACCCTCGCACCACTCCACTCTCAACTCACAACTCACATATTGATAATATTATCTATACCAATATGATTTAGTTCTTTTAGCACTGAGTAGACACAAAACATAAAATATACAAAATAACACCATAACTCAACTTCTTTTACTATTACTCTGTGTAAAATGAAGTTAATGGAATCTTACAAAGCATAACTGTCACTGGGAACAAAAAAAGGACAGAAGTATCATGCAAACATTACCATTCCTTCAGCAATCTTGTCTGGGTTGTCCTTCTCCATGTCAAAGTCAAACTGAATGGCCTCATTTTCCTTGTGTTTGTCTTTCCTCTTCTTGGCATCAACAACACGTAACCTGTCACAGAGATGCAAAGAGTTAGTACACTGATGATGACCTTGACCTTTCTACTGGGACTGGCATCTTTCTTCTGGCATCTCAGTGGGCCTTCTCTATTCACTCTTTTTGTTGCCCTTGGCCAGTGCTCCTCTTATGTAAAATCAAATAAACATATAAAAACCAATAAATAAGGAGTGACCCACCTTAGCACCACCTTGCCCACATCAGTAGCAATGGCCTCCTCCTTGTTGGCCAGATCCACCTTGATTCCTGTGTCCTCCTGGAAAAACTCATGGTTCAAGAGGTCCTTCACTGTTGGTCTGAAATGGGAAAATTTGAATCACACAAGAGAGCATGGAAAAATAAACGAAACAGCAAGAGAACTATAGGTCTTCATGTGGCAGTCCCTGTATAAAATAAATATGCCTATACCCACCTATCATTAAAAGACAACAAAGGGAAAATAAATGAAACCATAAGAGGCCAATAGGTCCACATGTGGCCTAACCTAACATGCCTATATACAACTATTATTCCTACTCATAAATATACCTGTTCTTTTAAGGTTCTTCACTGACTGAGCACTATAACTTGAGGAATAGGAGAAAGAAGAGGACAAAGAGGAAGAAGGAATGTTATAATATGCTAAAATGATCTGTGCTATAATGGAATGTAATATAACATAATGACAATTAAAAGGAGTGAAAAAAATGGAATGAATGAAAAATGTGTGTTAGAGGGTGTGGGTGGGTGCCTACATATCAGTGAGGGAGCCACGGGAGCCAGTGCTGGAGTAGGGACTGGATGCCAGCATGCGGTCCAGGAGGAACTTGCGCAGGGACCAGTTCTTGCGGGGGGACTTCTGCGGGCTGGGGGGCGACCCTTGCTCCTGGCAGGCCGAGCACAGGCACATGCTGGAGGTGATGCTGAGGGAGTCGTCATAGGTGCTGCTGGAGGAGGGCAGCTGTATGATGGGCACTGGTGCTGTGTGGAAGTGTGCCTCACCCGGGAGTGCCTCGTGTCGCCGCCTGCTGGCTGAGTCTGTGGAGTGCAGTGACCCACAGCTGCTGCGGCCTGAGGTGTTCCTCATGCCGGAGGAGGAGTCGGTGGTGTCGTGCGGGAATGGGAAGAATGTGTCCGAGCTGTGTGGCTGAGAATGGCTGCGTGACGGCGTGGGCGACACTCTGAGTGGTGGAGACTCCCCCACACAGCTGCAGTGGGAGTCTGCCCTCCTCATCTGCTGCGGGGTATGGTAGAACAGCAAGGGGCTGCCTGGCTTGCTGTGCTGCCGCGTGGGGGAGAACCGTCTGCCGTGGTCGTCCCCGAGGTGCAGCGTGTCAGTCTCCAGACTCTTGCTGCGCTGGGCCAAGTGGTGCGAGGAGCTGTACTGCCCAGGGTGGAGGGACATGTGGGGTGGGGACAGGCAATAGGTGAGGGATGAGGAGTCTTCCCTGGGGATGTCCAGGGTCTGCCGGCACAGTGGGGACATTGGCGGTGCTGGCAGCTCAGGCTTTGGGGTAGGGACAGGCCACTGACTGGGCAGCGAGGAGCAGGGGCAGCAGGTGGTAGGGCGGGGCTGGCTCATCTTGGCACAGGAGCAGCTGCTGCCCTGGTGGTACCCCCTGTCTGCCTCTTGCTGGTACAGGGGGGCAGGGGACCAGCAGCGAGGGGATGGCTCCCTCCTGCCGGCACCCTCCCTGGGGCTGCCAGCCATTGTGAACATGGTGGTGGTGGTACTGGACATGTTGATGGCAGCACGGGGGGACTCTGGCGGGGAGAGGGGCACGGGGGAGGCCTGCAGCAGGGGGTTCAACAACACGTAGCTCTGGGGCAGGTAACACACAGTCTGGTACAGCAGGGGCAAGCTGACGGGTTGGCTGGCAGGGACGGGGCGCGGACTCAGAGTGAGCCAGGCTGGGGTGTCATGGCTTGGGGGCCGCTGTGAGGCAGATGTGGCCGCCTCCTCACACAGCAGGTAGGCTTGCTTGATGCTGCTCTCACTATACACCTTTCTGACAAGTGGGGTGGGACAGGGGCTGGCCACGCCCTCCCTATGCAGCACCTGGGGCAGGGCGTTTAGGCTGCCCACCCGTTCCTGCACCTCATGCCTTACTACCCTATGGTCCATTGTCACTCACACTTGGCCCACAGTCCTGGGCCATCTGCATGACACATCTGGCCAAGCAGCAGACAAACACAAGACTCCGTGGTTGGTGACACACTGAGGTGACGCTCACACACACATCACAACCTGGTCTCAGTGGACATTCAGCACAAACACCATGATTCCTAAGTGTGGTGTGGTGCTGTGTGTGGAGTCTTGCTGGTCATCTTCCTCCACAGACAAAGTTGTGCTGTGTATCTTGACCAACACTCAAAATCGTGTTGTTTCTGTTTATCCTCCACACACCAGGTTGTGCTGTATGGCCTGGCTCCAATACTCAATACTTTATCCTTCAACACTGTGCTGGTAGTGCCACTGTGTCTATACAATGGCTGAAAGTAGCATCACAGACAAAGATGTGCTGTATGGCCTGGTTCCAATACTCAATGCTCTATCTCACAAACACTGCCCTGGTGGTGTTGCCGTGTTTATGCAATGGAAGAAAGTAGTGATGGAGGCAGACGAGACAGTGGGTGGAGCGGCCTGGCCTCCTGACACACCAAAACTGGCTCCAGGACGGCACAGTTGGGGCGACAAGCAGGCGTCACCCGTCCCTCAGTGTTGAATTACAGCCACATTCCTTCCCTCTTACGGATCTCATACTCATAATCCACACACACACACACACACACACACACACACACACACACACAGGTATCTCTTTACTCTCCCCCTCCCAGATATGCTACTTAAACTGACATAACCTTGGGAGAAGTGAAAGAAATGTGGAAGAAAGGGTGGAGAGGTGGATGAGGGATATTGCTACTAATCTCAGCTGCACATTCCTGTATTGTGCTGTTTGTGATGTACGAGTGAATGACCTTAGTTAAGATTGTTTGTTTTCATGGTATGTGAGGAATAACTGTCAATGTGATCTGTCTTGTAACAACCTGCTTAGCCTGTTCTCCTCCTCCTCTTCTTCCTCTTCTTTCTTCTCCTCACCCTATTTTATCACTTCCCTCCTCTTTTTCTCCTTCCTTTCTTGATTCTCCATGTCTCTCCTTCCTTTTACATCCTACTTTTCCATTCCCTTTTCTTTCTATTTGTCATTAATTCTCTTGTTTTCTCACTTCTCTACTCTTTATTCCTCCTTTCTCTATTCTCCTTATCTTCCCTCCTTTCTTGTCTTTCTCCTCCTCCTATTCTCTCTCTCTTTTTTCTTTACTTTCCATATCTCTCCAGTTATCATACCTGACTTTTTTATCTTTTCTTCCTCCTTCTCCTATTCCTTCTTCAATCTCCATTCCTTATTTCTCCTCCTCTTCCTATTATTCATATACTTTACTTTTCTGTCTTCTTGTCTTCTTCCTCTTTCTTTTATCTCTACCTCTTCTTTTTCCATTTTTTTTTCTCTCTCTCTTCTATTCTCCTCAAGTCCTCAAACTCTCCTTTTCTCTGTTTCTTTATCATATTTTCCTCCCTCTTCCCCCTCATTTTTTATTGCCTTCCTCCTTTTCTTCTCAAGCTTCCCTTCAAATAACTTATCTTTCTCCTCCTTCTCTTCCTCATTCTCTCATAAACTCCTCCCTCCTTTCCTTCCTCCTCCTCCTCTTCCACCACCCTACATCTATAACCAATCCCTCCTCCTCCTCCTTCTACTATTATAGACAAAAATCTCTCATTACATAATTTAACTCCCTAAACCAGTGATGATGATGATACCTTTCCTCCCCCCCAATCCTTCCTGTCTGTCTCTCCCCCTCACCTATCTTACTCTACCTGTCTCCTCCTCCCCTCTCTCTCTCTCCCCCCATCAAGGTAAGCAGGTGTAAGATGAGCCTCTCTCTACCTGTACTTCTCATAAACAAATGTGTGTTTTGCGTATTTTTATTTTATTTTATTTATTTATTTTATTTGTAATTGGTGTGTTATTGAGAAAACTTTTACTTGGTATATGTCTGAAAGATGAAAATTTAAATCTGTATATGTGTGTGTGTGTGTGTCACTTTAATTTTTTTTGCTTATTCACCTATATATTTATTTTTTTCTATCTGGGTATTAACACTTTCTATGCTGCCAAAATAGTTCACTTGCTTTCATTTTTTTTACAGCAGGTCAAAGTTTTCCAGTTTTCCTAATAGCAGTAGCTGTAATGTATGTGAAACTGTAAATATAAAAAAAATAAATAAATAAAATAAAGGATAAAACAGTAGATAAAAGGATTAGCATGTTATGTAAATTTTGTGGATTTTTTTTTTTATAATCAGGTGGTATGAGGAAGTGAAATAAAGGAATGTTGTTTTGAAGTTCTTTCTTATAAACTGTGGGAGTAAATGATGTCTGGTCTTTGTGTTTTTATATAAAAGATTTGTTGAGTAGGATAAGATGTGCAAAAATTGTTATATCAGTGTCCAGTTCCTATATTTTTGTATGAGAAGCTATCAGGAAAAGAGTGAGAAATTTATTAGGGGGTTCTTTAAGGGTAAACAAAAGGGAGGAAAGATTATGTAACCGATAACCATTTTTTTTTTTTTTTTGGCCTCGGATATTTGGCTAGAAAAACAGTGCAAAAAGTGTGACAAAGATGGAGGTGTTTATCTAAGTGTTCTATTACTGTGAAATGACTAGATGATATAAGGAAGAGAAGCAACATATTAAAATAACTCTTTGAAATCCATCCTTCCCCTGACCTCTCGTAAACACTAAATAAACATACAGAAAAATTATACAAACAAATCTATCTAAACAAGACTGAGCATATCATAGGTACCTCCCTGTCATCTTTCCTTCTCTTCATCCTCTCATAAACACACAGACGAATTATAACATCTATTTAGACAAGAACTGACCAATCATAAGAGGCTTAAAATACCTTACTGGCATCTTTCCTTCCTCTATAAACACTAAATAAACGAACAGAAACAAGAATACCACTGCAAACACGAACTGGCCAATCAAAAGAAGCTAAAAATACCTGTCTGGCTTCTTTCCTTCCTCTATAAACACTAAATAAACAAACAAACAAGAATATCACTGCAAACAAAAATGAGCCAAACAAAAAAGACTTGCCATATTACCATAGTGAGTCCCCTTTGATGTGTCCCCAAATGTGTACCCTTAATGTATTCCCCTTAATGTGTTCCCTTGACTCATCCCCTGACTCACCTCTCAGCGTTGTGGAGACGAGTGCACCAGTCCACGATATACTTCACGTCCTCATCCTCTATCTTCAGGAAGCTCTGTGGCCTCACCCCCTGTGGAAAGGTTCAGGTGGTGATGGTAGTGGTAGGTAATGGTGAGGGTGGTGGGAAGGGAAATAGGGGAAGGAATTTGAGATAGAGATAGATAATAAGAATAATAATAACAGAAAGTAAAGCTGGGGAAAAAAGATGATGGGGGGAAGGAAGGTACTTAAGACAAAGACATAGATAATAAGGAAAATAATAATGAAAAGAAAGTAAAGCAGGATAAAACTAGAGGTAAAGACAAAATAGAAAAGAAAAGTTAAAGAGAAAAAAGTAAAGCAGAAAAATAGAGAAAGAGACATGAATAACAAAGAAAAATCAAAAGAAGTAAAAATATAAATAAAAAATAAATAAATAAACAACAACAACAACAACAAGAACAAACAACCTTACCGTAGTGACTTTCTTGTAGATCTGAGCTGGGCCGGAGCACTCTTTATAGGGGTACTCTAGAGTGGCCATCTCCATCATGCACATTCCAAAGGCGTATACATCCACCATCTCATCATAATGCTCCTCATACACCTCTGGGGCCATGAACTCTGGGGTGCCTGGTGGAGAGAGGGAGAGGGGGTGAGGTGTTGTCAGAAGGGGGTGAGATGCTATGGGGAAGA